>NC_053428.1:81537305-81837305 GCF_007990345.1 Gossypium hirsutum | reverse complement strand
ATCATTACAAAAATTGTAAACAATTTTTAAAATGTAAAGAAAAAATTATTCAACATTTATTAGATCAATTGAAAAAAAAAATCCTTTTTTCCAAAAAAATTTATAGAAATGGGTTGTTTTTTTTTAAATAACGGAAATAACCCGTTTTTACAAAAACTATATCCAACTCAATACTTTTTTCCCTGATGTCAGGTAAAACACGCTGATGTGAAAGCGTTTTTCTAAAAAGCATCCACGTGGGCGCGCTTTTGCCCGTGTTTTTCCAGTTAAGGTTATTTTAATTTTTAATTATTTAGTGTTAGAGTTAGGGTTTATGAAATTATGAAATTAGGGTTTATGATTTTTTTATTTTTAAGTGTTTAGGTTTAGGGTTTAGGGGGTCTAAAAATTAATTTGTATAGATGGATTATGAAAAAATAGTTTTGAGGGGATGGGTTCTGAAGAAATAGTTTTGACGAGATGGGTTGAGTTTTGTAGAGAAAAACGCTCCAAGTAGAATGTATTATCAGCAAAAGTACTGAAAACACTTCCAATTGGACGCCCTTTTCAGTACTAATGCTTCTGTGAAAATAAATTTGACGAGATGGTTCTAAAAAAATATCACGGGATTCCCAGGATGAGGTTTGTGAAAAATACCCCGAATAGTAGGGGTTGAGGTTTTTAGAGGAAAAACGTTCCAAGCAGGATGCACTGTTAGTAAAAATACTGAAAACGCTTCCAATTAAATGCCCTTTTCAATACTGTTTCTTCTGTGAAAAAAAATTTCATGAGATGGTTCTAAAAAATATATCGGGATTCCCGGGATGAAGTTTGTGAAAAATACCCTGGATAGTGGGGTTTGAGGTTTCTAGACGACAAAACGCTCCAAGCAGGATGCACTGTAAGCAAAAGTACTAAAAATGTAATGACCCATATTTCACGGGCACCGGAAAAGTGAGTTTAGGGCTTCCGTCTAAGGAAAATGAGTTCGTAAATATTTATAAAATAAAATACTTACGAAGTTAGTTGCAAGTTGAATTAGGTTTTGATTAGGTGAATTTATTTTTAATCAGAAGTAATTAGTAGAAAGGACTAAATTGAATAGAGCATAAAACTTAATCATAGAATAGGGAAATGATAAAGGATTAAATTTGAATTAAACTAAATTAGTGACATGTGTAAGTTAGAAAATAAATAAATGTGTGTTTAAATTATTAGTACAAATGTATATAATATATAAATTTACTTATAAATTAAGTAAAAGTTATTTACTTATTATTATTATTATTATTATTATTATTATTATTATTATTATATTTTATCAACTAGTTGAGATAATGACAAATGTATGGTGATGAAATATTACATGTGTACATGTGTGTATGAATACACATGTAATATTTTTATTTGTATTAATTAGAATATTTTATAATTAGTTATTAATTAAGTAAATAAAGAATAAATAAAATAAAGAAACAAAAGAAAAAGAGAAATAGTTACAGAGAAGAAACAAAATAGAAAGAAAGAAAGAAGAAAAGAAAAGAAAAAGGAGAAATTAGGGTTTGAAAGCTTGAAAATTAAATTGGTAAGTCAATGAAATCCCTTTCTTAGTGATTTTGATGTTTTTGAAGTTCTAAAGTTGAATACTTTTGAATTTGTGTGAAAATATTGAAAGATGATATACTTTGTAAGTAGGGTTTATGTTGAACTAATGATGAAATTATGATTTTAATTGATAAAAATTTTGATTTAAATTGATAAAAATTTTGATTTAAATTGATTAAATGATTGAATTGTAAACAAGGTCATAAGTTTTGTATTGTAGGGACTAAATTGATAGAAATTCAAAATTATGGAAAAATGATAAAAAAATTGATGGTTATATTAAAGTTTTGACGGAAATTGAATAAGGAAATAATGTGAATTAGAAAAAGGGAAGAAGATGAAAATAGTTAGGACAAATTTTGGATTTAAGTTAAAGTTGCATGGAAAGTTATTTTTTTTATAAAATATGTGTGTTATTAATTAATTATAATTATGCTAATTTTCGTAGCAAATAAAGAAACCGAGACGTTGAATGAGAAGGGAAAAGAAAAAGTGATCAAGAAGTAGCTCGAGAAAATATCGGTTTGTATTACATTAATTCAAGTTAGTTATTATTAAATGTATAATTTAAATATATGTGCATGAAAAATGAAATTGAGGTAAGTAGTGATATTTGAATTGAATGAGAATTGGATTTGATTGTTGAATGTATACATGTGTGAAATTGAATTGTATAATGATTTGTGGTGAATTGGAAATTGTGATTGGATTGTTATTGCGATGGATTTGAATTCGAATGATTATGATCAACTGAAAGTGAAAGTGATATGAATATGTTATTTCGATACCCTATTAACTAGTCGGGCTAGGGTGGATATAGTTGGCTTGGCATGCCATAGGATAGGAAGAGTTTAGGGATTCTTCGACCTCGAGTCGATGAGACACTTGGTGTGTCATATTTGCTTCGGATAGATTCGATGAGGCGTTGGTTGCCATTTTGATTCGGCTTAGCCGATGAGATGTTGGTCGTCACTTATTTGCTTCGAACTATCCGATGAAGCGTTAGTCGCCACTCTGGTGTGTTTGGTTGAATCCGAGTATCCTCCAAAGTCTGAGTTATATTAATAAGGGAAATATATGTGAAGAGAAAAATTAAATGAAATTGATAAATTAAATTATTGAATGAAATGAGAAAGTGATATTGTAAGATGAATTAAGAAATACAATTTGTGCTGTGAGATTGAAGGCACAAAACCAAGGTTCATGAATTATTCATATTTGAATGTGAAATGGATATTTATATGTGATTGAGAGATGAACCAAAGGTTCATGAATAGTTGGTAATATTTTTTATGAAATATTGAATCAAATAATGAGGATGATACAATGGAAATATGACAACTTGGTATGAATTATATGTATGATTTGTTAACTATCTATGCATGTTTATGATATTTTATATTTGCTTTAATTTGAATTATGGTAATACCACTAATTATTTTCAATACTCAGTGTACGGTTTGTTTCCCTGCACAGGCTAGGTAAAGTTGAAGTTTGGTGTAGCATCCGAGTCAATCCCGACCTCAGCTTAGTTTCTGGTGATGAATCTATCGTTTGGAAATGTGGCATGTATTAGGTTTTATTTTAGTCACTTTAATATATTTATGTTTTGGGTGTAAGTAATTTGTAACATTTAAGAAGTATTTGAAATGAATAGATGAATGTTATTTGACCATAAGTCAATGTATTGGGCATGAATTAGGTGTGTTTGATATGAGAAAATAGCTTTAAAATGGTGAAAAATCATGTTATCATAAGCCAAGTCACATGGGCGTGTGCCCAGGCCGTGTGGCAAAGTCAGAATTGCCCACAGGTTAGTCCTACGGCCGTGTGAGAAAGTCAGATCTGCCCACAGGTTGGCCCCACGGCCATGGGAGCCCCATGGGCAGGCCACACGGGCATGTCCCAGGCCACACGGGCGTGTGCCCCTATTCTCAAGGAAAAGTTTCCAAAGTTCTCAGTTTAATCCCAAAACACTTCCTAAGTATATTTTGGGCCTCGTACGTCCATATTAGGGTTTTAAAGGTGGAATTTGAGAAATTTTAAATTGAAATATAGATTTATGACTAGGTGTTGTTCGTTATTAGTGTTTAATTCTGGTAATGCCTCGTAACCCTATTCCGGAAACGTGTTAGGGTTAAGGGGTGTTACATTTTATTAGTATCAGAGCTATCAGGTTTAGCCAATTCTCGGACTAAATCGAGCTCGTAAGTGAGTCTAGAAGTACATGCCACAGTCAAGTCAAAACTGAGCCGGGATTTTTGGATGCTGACCTATTTAATTGTTTTTGTTTTATAGATTAAAGATGCCTGATGAACACCTTGATGATATAAATGAAGAAATGTTCACTGGAGATGAAGAGTCGTATGATTTAGACAAAATGAAGTCAACTACTCCCAGTGTAAATCCACTTAAAAACTAACCCCCTAATGTAGAAAGAGATGAAAAAGGTAGAAGTGAATCTGAATTAGTAAAAATATTAACTGATGCCCTTCAGCAAGCAGTGAAGTCTATACCTGCTACTACGACTGTATCTGTTCCTAGACGGGCCCCAATTAAGGAATTAAGAAAATACGGTGCCACAGAATTCTCAGGTCTAAAAGGAGTTGATCCGTCTACAGCTGAAAATTGGATGGAGTCGACCAAGAGAGTATTGCAACAACTAGAATGCACCCCTCGGGAAAGTCTATTATGTGTTGTATCATTACTGCAATAGGAGGCTTATGTATGGTGGGAATCAGTGGTTTGACATTTACCAGAGAATCAGATAACTTGGGATCTATTTCAGAAAGAGTTTCAAAAGAAATATATCGGAGAAATGTATATCGAAGACAAGAAGCAAGAGTTTTTAACGTTGCAACAGGGTGACATGTCAGTAATAGATTATGAGAGGGAATTCTCGAGACTTAGCAGATACGCCTCGGAGTTTATTCCAACTGAAGCTGACAGTTGTAAGAAATTTCTACTGGGTCTACGAGATGAGATCAAATTACAGTTGGTATCTCAACGTATCACTGAATTTGTTGATTTGATTGAGGGAGCCAAGATGGTAGAGCAAATCTTAGGATTTGACAAAAAGTCCAAAACTTCTAAATTGGTTGGGAAATGTATGGGAACTGCAAGTTCAAATCCTTTACCTAAAAGATCCAGGGATTCCCAAAGTGGATGGAGATCCAGTTTTAGATCAGATAAAAGAGAAAAGAGTCAGGGGAAACAAACTACAGTATCAATTGGTAGTGTAAGAGGTTCGTCCTAAGATGTTAATATTCCAGATTGTGAACATTGCGGGAAAAAGCACAGAGGTGAATGCTGGAGATTGACCAGAGGGTGTTTTAAATGTGGATCTACAGACCATTATATTAAAGATTGCCCAAAGAATGATAGTGCTACACTTGTGACATCACAGAGATCGATCTCTATTGCTAGAGGTAGAGGATCGGGCAAAGGTGGATCAGTATCTAGAGGAGGAGGTATGAGAAGAGGGAATGACATAGTGACTCAGCAGTCTGAAGCTAGAGTGCCGGCTAGAGCATATGTGGTCAGAACCCATAAAGAAGGTGATGCTCATGATGTGGTGACAGGTATATTTCTATTATATTCTGAGCCTGTTTATGCTTTAATTGATCCTGGATCTTCGCATTCCTATATTAATTCAAAATTAGTTGAGTCGGGAAAATTAAAATCTGAAATATCTAGAGTGTCTATTGAAGTGTCGAGTCTGTTGGGGCAAACAGTATTAGTGAACCAGGTCTGTCCAAGATGCTTGTTGATTATACAGAATAAAAATTTTCCAGTTGACTTGTTAATTATGCCATTTGTGGATTTTGATATAATATTGGGAATGGACTGGTTATCTGAACACAAAGTGATTTTAGACTACTATAAAAAGAGATTCAGCATTCAGACAGCGAGTGAAGGTCGGGTTGAGGTAAATGGTATTCGTACTAGTGGGCCAGCACGAATTGTTTCAGCAATAAAGGGTAGTAAATTACTTCAGCAGGGTTGTTCAACATATTTGGCATATGTTATTAATTCAGATTCAGTTGGAAGCCAGTGCGGAAAAATTCAAACAGTTAGTAAATTTCCTGATGTATTTCCTGAAGAATTACCGGGTTTACCGCTAGATAGGGAAGTCGAGTTTACTATTGAAGTTTATCTGGGCACAACTCCAATCTTTATACCTCCGTATCGGATGTCACCTACAAAGTTAAAAGAGCTGAAGATATAGTTGCAAGACTTATTAGACCATGGTTTTATTCGACCGAGCATATCACCGTGAGGAGCTCTGGTATTATTTTTAAGAAGAAAGATGGCTCGATGCGACTCTGTATTGACTATAGACAATTGAAATAAGGTGACAATTAAGAACAAGTATCCACTTCCTTGCATTAATGATTTGTTTGATCAGTCGAGAGGAGCTTCTGTATTTTCGCATTAATGAACCTCGTTAAAATTCTGGTGTTCTTTATTGTTTATTTTGCATATTTTGTGAATGTGATTGTAGTGATTTATTGTGCTATTAAATTACGATAGAGGGATATTCTGGCTAGGAAAGACCTGGTACTTAAGCGATCCTTGTGATTCACCTCTCTTTCCTGGGAATTGAACTTCGTGTGATTTTTTAGTACAATAATTTTACTCTTTTACACACTTCCGCACAACAGTACCAAAACCTTAATTCTATGTTTGTAGGTAAGGTGCATTGTTTCAAGGTGAACAAATGCAAATTCTATGTGATTGCACCTTAATGTTATTTGGTATGTAGTTTATTTGTTCTTTATTTTTAATATTTATCTTTGGACTAACCACATTTATTTCCTCTTAAGTTTACTTGATTATTTTTTATATAAAAAAAGCGGAGAAAAGAAAGGTAAATTTTATGGTTGATTAATTACTTATATGCCAAGATTAATGACCAAATTTTCAAAGTAAAATGAATATCAAATGTACAAGCCCAAATTTGCCCGGGCTTACACCAAAACCAAAACCAAAAATAAAACTAAAATGATTAAGCCCAATGTCGCTGTTACAAGCCTAATTATCTAGCCCACTTACAAGCAAATTATTAGCCCAAAATAAAATAAACCCCTAACCCAAATCTCAACCCAAAACAACAAAACACTCAGGAAACCCTAAAACGCGCGCCGCAGCCTCACAACGGAACCAGCCTTCATGTCACGATCTTCATTCCTCCACGCCATACACACCTGCAACAAACTAACAAACAAAAGGAGAAAGCAGCAAATAACAGCAAAATGACAGCAATGAAATTTGTATTTCTTTTTATTTTATTTTTTTTATTTTTCGGCTATAAAATCGAATGAAACGAATTAAAATGGGGGAATACACGGATATTAAGAAAATCAATTCGAAATCAGTTTTTAAGGCGATTTTAGATCCGTTCTTCTTTGATTTTCGTTTCTATTTCAGTAATCTTTATCTGTTGCATGAAAAAATAAATCTATAAGGGGGAAAGGGACTTATCTGTTGTTGAAGAACACCTCTGATTCCTTGTTTGTTTCGTTGAGATTGAAGCTTAAAGGGGAATTAGAAGGGTTTGGCTTCCAATAGGATCGGGTTTGGCCCTTGTATGATGCCATCCGCCGACTGCGGTGGTGAGCTAGCGGTTGGGGGCAAGGAACCGTCTGGTTCGACTGAATGAAAGAGAGATAAGAAAGGTTCTTTGTTTTGATTTTGTTTAGAATAATTAGGGGTTCATTTTAGGTTTTTTTTCTTCTGTTTTTATGAAATATATGAAACGGAGGCGTTTGTAAAAAAAGGATCCGCGTGTTGACCCGTTGGGAGGTCCGGATTCGCGCCCTTTTACTTTGAAAGGTCAATTTGCGCGCATAGTCCCTCTTCTTTGTTGAGTCATTCAATTGAATCATGTTTTGATCTCTTTGGTTTTTTAATTTTTCTTTGCAATTTGCACACTGATCCAATTTGGTCCTCACCTAAGTGTTGTGTTTTGGGATCTGGAATATTTCCGGATTTGATCCTTGTGCATGCGCACGAATTGCGCTTTGGTCCCTTTTTTAATTTCAATAGTTTATTTATAAATTATCCCTGTTATTTTAATTTTATTTTAATTGAGTTTTCTATTTGTATAATTCATTATTTTTTTTAAAAAAACTTCACTTAATATTTTTTATATGTGTTGAGTTACTTTAATAATTTTACTTTGTTTTTATAAAATCATTATTTTGAAGTTTTTTTATATATATTATTTTAACATCTTGTATAATATTTCGTTTAATTATTTTTATATATATATTTGTACATATACAATTCATGATAAAATTATTTTGATCCTATATACATTATTAATTCCATATTATTTTCGCATGTAATTGCTTCTAAATCTATTTATGTATATATATACGTTTTTAAAATCTAATATGTATGTAGTTCACTCTCTAAGCACATATTTTATTATATATTTTTGTTGTTTAAAAATATTACATATTTTATATATCTTTTAATTTTTTTTACTGTGTGAATATTGTCAACTTTAAATGTATTATTTTTTTAAAATATTTGAATCAAATATCTTCTTTTTGTAACATTTATTTTAGTAATCATTTATATATTCTTAGTTTTTTATGTCAATTATTTCAAGTTCTAGCATGTGTTATTTGTTCATCAATTCATCATTTTTAAAATTGTTTTGTATCATATTAGTTTTATTTTGTTTGATACATTTTTTATATATTGTTATATCAATTGTTGTTCATCCATGCTTATAAATTTGGTTATATTTTTCCTTAATTAGTTATATTTTATTGTTTGTTTCGTTAATTGGTTTCCTAAGTTTATATTATTTGCATTCACCAAGTATAGTACTTATTTTGTGCATATTGTCCCATGTTTATAATTTTGCTTTTTATTTGCAAATGTTGCTTTGTAATTTGTAACTTTTTGTTTTAAAATTAATTATTCCATCTTGTTTCAAGTCAAATAAATGTGTTTTGAGCTAGTTTATAATTTTTTATTTAAAAATTCTAAAATAAGGCAATGTTCAATGTTTGGAAATTCAGGAAATCGTGCCCTACCGTGCTAGGTTTTGATTTTTCGTTGGACTAAATAATTGGACATCCTTTTGTAATTTTCAATGTATGAGCTTTTGGAAGTCAAAAATCAATCGTGTTTTCAAAGGTGTAAAGAATCGTGTCCTGTCGTGCTGGATGTGATGCTGTATACCTTTGAAACAAGAGAATTTCGATGACCAACTTGAACCACTCAAATGTTTTCAAAGGAACCATATTTAAATTTTTTTTTTCTAAAATCTTAGACATAAGAACAACACTAAATCAATCTGGTACCAATTTTTGGGCGTAGTGAGGGTGCTAACCCTTCCTCATACGTAACCGGCTCTCGAACCCATTTTTAAATTTACGTAGACCAAAATTGATTTAAATAGAATAAAATGTTTTATTAGGTGATCCAATCACACCTAAACAAAAAGATTGGTGGCGACTCCACACTTTGTTTTAAAAGTCGATCCCCGTTTTTTTCTAAAATAAAAAAATGGTTTCGACATCAAATTTGAGCTTATTTCAAATTTTTATACTCCAAATGTTTATGCCTTAAATTGAAAATAATTTTTATATAGGGGACCTTAAATTGAAAATGACTTTTATTAAGGGGGAGCAATCTATTCAAAAACAAATTTACCAAAAGTTTTGTTATATCAAAAAGGGGATATTTTTAAACTAAGCCTTATTTGATAATATGTTTTGATATAACAAATTAAAGTGTTTTCGAATAAAATTTAAGTTGAACA
Organism: Gossypium hirsutum; assembly: GCF_007990345.1. Lineage (NCBI taxonomy): Eukaryota > Viridiplantae > Streptophyta > Magnoliopsida > Malvales > Malvaceae > Gossypium > Gossypium hirsutum. Next base: position 81,827,938 of record NC_053428.1, on the reverse strand, counting down.
AATTGATAAAATCAAGTTGAAATGGTTTCAATTAAATCAAACATTTTCAATTATGTTTTAACTATTTTCAAACAAGTTAGTATTGCTCCAGGATAAAAAATATCGATACTTTTACAAAAAGTATCGATACCTTTTACCAGGTATCAATAAATTGCCTTTGGTATTGCTATAAACTAACTTTAATGGTCACTAAATCCAGCATTAAATGCTAAAAGTATCGGTACCTATAAAAAAATTATCGGTACCTGTAGAAAAAGTATCGATAACTTTTATTGTAGGTGAATTAAATGAACTAGTATTTTCATCCCAACGGCTCTATTCACTCTGACAACAACCACAATGGTTGGAAATCAATTAGAGGGTATAAATACCATCTTCCAAAAGTCCTACAAAATAAAAGACATGTGAAAAGCTTAAAGATCAATTAAAACAACCTAAGAGTTTAATTCTTTCATACTTTTTGTTGTAAACACTTGTGAGTTTTTATTGTATTCATTTAGCTCAAGTGTTCTTCTTTGTATTAGTGCTTATTGGCAAACATTCTAATATTATAAGGATTACTTCTTAGTTTGCTTATTTGTTCTCTTTAAGAAAGGATTAATTCTTAAGGTTTGGGTAGAAACCTTAAGGGAGTGCAATCTTAAGATTTTGGGGCATAAATCTTAAGAGAATTATAAGGTTAAACATTATCCTCAAAGGTTACCAAATTAGTGAATTTGGAAAAATCTTTAGTTGTGGTAAGCTAAGGTAGTGAAGTAGGCAATTGGGGCTGAACCACTATAAATCATTGTGATATTTGTTATACAATTTTTATTGCTTTCACCATAACATCTCAAAGGTCAATTCAATTTCTCTATCGGTGATCTCGAGTTGATCCTTCTGAACTAACACCATAAAGCCACAAAAAAAACCCCTTATTTTTCTTTCTCAATAAATAATAAAATTATGTTGTAACAATTATGTTTATTTTAATATTTTTTAAATTTTAATTTATTTTAAATATAATCTAATTATTTACATTATTTTAAGATTTTTTTTAGGTTAGAATAAATTTAATCGATAAGGTTAGTGCCTCCCAACCGATAGATTTTTTTAATTTAGTATTTTATTTTTATTAAATTATATGTTTAATGTTATTTGAAAACACGAATAAATGATATGCTAGTGATAAATATTATTATAATTATATAGTAATTACCAAATAATATTAAATTTACGTATTTGTTTATTTAAATGAAATAATTATTGTTATACATACGCAGTAAGAGAAAAGACTCAAGAAAATATTGTTATGTAAAGGTTCATAGTTATTTATTTTAATTATATAAATATAATTAAGTAATTGTGGGTTTAGGTTTAGGGTTTTTATGTTAAGTTAATATTTGTGACATGAAAATATTTATTTTTATGTGAATTAAAGAATTTATGGATTTTTTTGTAAATATTTAAGTAAATGTTGTGTATATTTTTCTATTTAATTTGGAATTATTATATATTTGTTTAGGGTTTGAAAAATGTTTTTAAAGTTTGTGAAACAGGCTTAGCGCATAACATGGATATGATTGCGGTGAATTTAATTAACTAGTTATAATACTTTCATTAAATTGATTGACTAAATAAATTAAATCTAGTTGATCGCATCCCCCATAATCGGTGTCAATCACTTTTGGTTTGGGTCCGATAGATGACTGAATTTGAAGATATTTAAATGTTGTCAAATTTGGAAATATAGTAAACATAAGGCCCTATCAAATTTACCCAGAGTTGATTGCTACGTCGGTGGAATGGTGACGATCGGAAACTTTTACTTTTTATCTACTATGTAGAGAGTGTATCATCACCCTCCAACACATTGCACTCGTACTTAGGATACCCATTGATGGGTTGCTCATACCAAGGGTGACGAATATGAAAATTAATGATGTATGTGAAGCTTTTCTTGGAGTAGTTCCTTCGACTTCTAAAATTCATGAGACTTTTATTTTAAATACAAGTTTTATCGAAGGATGCATTGGAGATAAACATTCATTCTATAATTTCTTAATTTATTTACCAAACTGTCAACATTCTCTATTTATTGTTCAGTTCTTATCTTTTTCTCAGTACAAATTAACCTAGCCATTTTTTTTGTGCACGAAACATTTAGAAATTACACTATACATTTATGTCTCATTGTATTTATTACAACACATATACTAAATTCCTTCTCCCTAAACCATAAATCATTTCACACTAAAATTATTTTACATGTTATAACCTTACAAATTAATGCCACAAAAATCACAAAATATCATCTTATTCATACACAGTAAACCTTAATAGAATTAGGTTGTAAGGTTTGCTTACCTTTTTTCGAGAACTTGCCTCTTCTAAATACAACCTTAAAAAAAAACCCAATTTACTTCAATTAATTTTTTCATAATAACCCACTAATTAACAAAAACATTTACAATTTGAATATATGCATAATTAAAAATTTATTATTATCGAATAATGTGGGTTAACATCAAATTTTTTCCTCTCATCTTTTTCTCTCTACTGTTATTTTTTTCCCACAAACTGGTCCCCAAATTATTGGGGTATTTATAAACACCAAATGCTGGCCTGGTTCGAGATTCCTAGCATATAGTCACGTCGAAAGTAAGGGAGCAATGAATCTTTGTTGACTCAAAACTCTAAATCGCCATGACGATTGGAGATTTAAAGTATGAGACTGCAGAGATTCTTTACTCCTAAGCCCCCAACATGGCTAGGCATTAAGCTCCCAAGTTGTCATGTCGGTCGGAGATTTAGGAATCCAGTGTCCTAGTCTATTGCCACAATTATTGCATTGTATTCAACCCAAATCCTCATAGTCGTTGGCAATTTGGAGTCCCCAAATCCAGTCACATATTTTTGTAAATAATTTTTTATATTATTTCTGTAGGGCTCAATCTTAACCCGGAGCCCCATAAACTATACAAAGTCCATTTACAACCCAAACACTAACACTCAAACCCAATTACAATAGGCTCAAACCTGAAACCCAATCCAAACACCTAACCCTAGCCCAAAATTCCAACCCAAAATCTTAACATTTTTGAAAAAACCCTAATCTACCTAAAGGTCTCAGCCGCCGCACACCCCATGCCTCCCTCGCGCACCGAACGCCACCACTCCGTAACGTTCGCCGCTCCACCACGCCACTTCAGCGACGTGTTCGCTCACTTACTTGCAAACATGTAAAATAGGTTGTAAAATGGGTTATAAAAAGCCAACATACGATTTTGTAAATGAGGGTTTTTTTTTTGAATATACAGATAGATACAACAGAGAATCAAGAACAAATTTTGAAAAGGTCTCTCTTACATTGCATCTCTTATTATTTCGGGCATTTTTATTTTTTATTTTATTTCACTTTTTCCAAAAAAAAAAGAAAACGAAACAAAAACACAAAGTAAAAGGGAGTTAGAATCTTACTTTTGCTGCGCATATGCTGTTGTGGGGGGTTGAGGATCATCGTTTCCAATGAAAAAGGACATTTTTCAGGCTCGAGAAGTCGAAAAACTCAAAAAAATGGGTTTTTTGGTTTCTGGCCACAGTGGGTGGCAGTGCCGGAGCTTAAAGGCTGGCCATGGGAGCTTTGAGAGAAAAATAGGATTTTTTCTTTTTTTTTTTTTTGTTTTTTTGAAAGAGGTTTAAAATGATTTTTTTGAAGGTATTTTTGTCTTAAATAGCTAATCAAAATGACATAGTTTTGATCAGCCCCCAAAACACCCAAAACGGCGCCGTTTTGAGCCTTGCCCGTCCGACAGACCCGATCTGCTAGAAGATCCGCGTATTTCTTGGTTTTGGGAATATTTACGCGCGCAATCCTTCCGCTTTTTTTATTATTCACAATTAAATTCCTTTTGTTTTTTTAATTTTGGCCCAGAAATTTATTTTGGATTTCAATTTGGTACCCCCTGGTGCTGCACGTTTTGGAGGAGAGGGTATTATTGCCTTTTTGGTCCCTCTTTGTTATCCGCACATGCAAATCGGTCCTTTTGCCTTATTTTTATTTTAGATTGGCCAAGAACTTTTGTTTTAAGTCCAATTTAGTCCTTTTTTAAGTTATTTTGCCATTTTATTTTTTTTACTTAAAATTAATTATTATTATTATTATTTTCCTCTTTTAAATTTTTATTATTAGTGTTATTTCATAATTATTACATATTACTATATATTCATTATTTTTTATACTCTTTTTATTAATATTATTACTACTATTATTTTTTTTATACTATGATTATATTTACTTTTTCTGGTTATTATTATTATTATTATTATTATTATTATTATATTTTTTCATTTACTTACAATACTCGTTTTATTATCATATTAATCATTTTTGCAATATTATTGCTGCTATTATTCTGTATATACATATATATGACTATTTATAATAAGTTTTTTTTCCCATTTCATATATAGTATCTTAGAATTATATTATTTTGTATATTATTTCTAAAGAGTTTTATATAATATTTTATCTTGAATGGCTACTAGTTTTTTTTTTTTGAAAAAATATTTCATATACTTAGGATGGCTTTTATAAAATTAATTTTAAAATCTTGTTATGAATTATTTGCTTAGAATTGTTTCACATTCAATTATAGATTTTCTTACTACTTATTTCATTTTTTTATTAATGTGGATATTAGGGTAGTATGTTACGTGGCTATTGCTATTATGTGTCTTATAATTTTTCTTTTTATTTATTTGTTATCTATGATTCGTTATTATAGCATTTTGTTTATGAATTATTATTTAGTGTTGTACATTATTATTCCATCGCATTTTACTTACTTAAAATGTTGTGTTTTAATATCGTTTAAGATTTAAAATTATTTTGTTCCCAAAGTTTTCAAAATAAGGCAATACTTGGTATTTGGCATCTTCGAGAAGATTGAGCCCTAACTTCTAGGTTCCGATTTTCCTCATCGAATCTAAGTAATCGAGTACCCTTTCTTAAATCAAAACAAATAGGTTTCAGATAAAAGCTTATTCTTAGGAATTCGAGATGTATTGTCCTAACTTATTTGGATATAACACTTTGTTTTCTCAAGGTAAGGATTTCTAAAAATAAAGGCAATATTCTGTATTTGAAATTTTGAAAGATTGAGCCCTAGCTTACTGGGTTCTGATTTTTCATTTGACCCAAATAACCGGATATCCTTTTTAAATTTAAGTGCATGAGTTTTGAAAATTAAAAGACAAGTTTAATTTCAAGGGTTTGAAATGTTGTATCCTAACTCACTGGGTGTGACATTTTATTTTTTTGAGATAGGAGGGTCTTAGCATTCAATTTAATTTATTCAAGTGTTCTTTTTAAATAAAAGGATCATATTCTGAAAATCTTTTCAAATTTTCGGCATTAAGACAATAATTAATCAATTAGGTACCAATTTTGGGCGTTACGAGGGTGCTAACCCTTCCTCGTGAGTAGATGATTCCCGAACCCTTCAAAATGTTTTATTGAAATGATCAATCTCAAGGTGATCTGATCACGCCTCGGAAAAATATCAGAGGCGACTCCATTTTTGTTTTTAAGTCGACTCCCTTTTTTTTTTCAAATTAAAAATGGTTTCGACAATTTCAATAAATAAAATTTTCTCTATATTATTGCTGCAAAAAAGTAAGGAAAAACAACAAAAAAAAAGGTGAAAAAAATATGGCAAGTTGAGCCAAGCTTGAAAAATCAATATTTTTAATTAGGCCATATTTGATCAAGTTAAAATGTCTATATTTCGAGTTGGGATTGGGCTTTGAAAAAATGTATTATTATTTTACTTAATCCCAAATCGAATCTAGTCTAATTCGACCCATAAATAAATCCACTTATTTTTTTTTAAATTAGATAAAAAATTTATATTAATCAAGTTTTGAAACTTTCATATATCAAAAACTAAAAACTAAAACAAATAGTGGAATAAATTTCCTTAATTATAGAGTGTGAGGGAGGGAGGTGTTTGAATGAAAAATATATAGCTATAGGATGAGATAGATATAATATTAAATTTATAAAACCATTAGTGATGGATAAACTAATAGGATTAGATAAAATAATTGATACAAACACAGTCTTCTTTGATAAAATATAATTTCGTTTCAATGTTTAATTTGATACTTAAATTAAATAATATTATGTGATTCAGTAAATATTTGACATGTGTGCTATAAAAAAAAAAGGTACTTAATTGAGACAAAAGAAAAACTCAAGTACTAAACTAAATTTTGAAGTCAATCCCAAGTATCAATTTGAAAATTTTCAGGTACCAAATAATATATTAACCCAAATGAAAATAAATAAGCGAAGAAGAGGAGTTTTGGCGGGAAAATGGTTGTCCCTGTTTAAGGCTGTGGTGGGTGGGTGATGCTGAATTAAGATCTAAGTTTGAAGGAAGCTTATGAACTGAAAATGCCTCCCAAAACCAGAAGGAAGCTTAACCCTTCTTCATCAAAGAAATCTAATGTTCCCAATAATCAATCTCAAGTTCAACCCTCCAAGTTCGGCATCCAACATTTCTTCGAACGCCATTCCCAAAACGCTCTTCTAGCTTCCCAGAAACTCAATCACCTTTCTTCTCCTCCAGCACCCCCTTCCGCTACCCCTCCCACCAATCCTATTCCTCTGTCCCCTTCCAAATCAAATGCCGCTTCCAACGGTGCCGTTTCTGTATCCCCAAACCCTAACCTCCATTCTCATTCCTCTCCGGCAACGGAGGCTGCTGATGAGGTATCGCCTTTGGTCTCCAAGTCTACCTCTCTGAAGCGTTTCAACTTTTCCCCTGGAATGGTAAACTATTTCTCACTCGCCTTCTTTTCCTTTTCTTTCTTTATCTTCGCCCATCGAACTAACGGCGACAATTGGAGTTGTAGTTGATAAAGCAGAGTCAAGACGATGGAGGGGATGAGGTCACATGGAAGATATCTCCGGTCAACGAACGTCTTCTAGCAGTCTCAAAGCACACCCCTGTATTACCTGATTCCTCAAAGCACAACTCTTTCTTAATACACCAATGCTCTCAGACCAAGGCATTTTCCTCACCTTCTTTTTCAGTTGCTCTAAGCACTTTTACTCTTACAATTCTTTACAAAAACAAAACAAAAAACAAATACCAATGCATTTCAGGGTATAAATACGGCTGCTAAGTTTGACAAATGGCTCTCGTCGCCGTCCCCCAAAGGCAAAGCTGATAAAAAGCCTTTGCTTCAGGCCAACAGGTTTGGCTTGAAAAGATTGAACCCTTTTCAGGATAAAGAGGTCGGTGACAGCATTGCTGATGAGAATACTTGTTTGTCAAGTAGACAGACTCCATTCTGCACTCCACCATCTCTACCATATTGTCCTGATAAGGTAATTGGTTAATGCATTATAACAATGTGAAATGGGGTTCTGTAATTTGACTCCTCCCTTATTTTTGTCTTAACTTAAATGCAGCTTGCCAATGGTGTTGCATCTCATCACCTGGGTTTGAAGCAGCACAAGAAGGTTTCACGCTTTCTTTTTCAATTTCATCTCTTTGTCTTAACAGATTTCCATTCTTTTCTTTCATATCTGATTATCCTTTAACAGAAGTGGACATTTTCTTAATACTATGTTTTACTTTTAGGTATGCATATTGTTGTAGCATATATTACCAAAAGTTTCTGCATAACTCAAATGACATATTCCTTTTTACAGTTTGTATTCAATTATCTTCCTGTTTTCGTTTTTTTCTTCTTCTTATAGTTCATCTCCATTTGGATATTTTTCTTTTACAGGCATTGCTTGAACTTCTAGATCAAGTAGAAGATGTAATTTCTGTTGAGGATTTTGTATCCAGTGAATCAGAGCCATATTCATCAAAAGCGCAAGAGGGAATGTCCAAAGAAATTCCTGTAACAGCTGATTCTATAGGAAATGATGTGTCAATGGGCACAACAAACAAGGTCTCTGGGACATCTTCTAATGGTTATTTCCTAGTATTGGAGGTATGCTTCTTCCCCTCCCCATTTTTAGCAAATTATGTATGAAGGAAACAATATGTTCTTTGATACTGATATTGTTGCAAATATATCTCTGCTGAAGGTCTCTGAGAAGCAAACATTTCCAGAGTCCGGTGGTTCTCAATGGCCATATAAGGTTTTTACTGTGCCTTAATCACGAACATCTTAATAATTCACTGGATTGTTGAGGGAACTAATAGCATTTGCTTCTCAGGTTCTTCGCTTGGTAAATGAGAAAAGTGGGGAAGAGCGTGCTGTTTATTTGTGGGAAGAGTGGTATGTTGCGCAAAAGTCTTCCTTTTCACATTCAATAACTTTAATGTTATTTTCAAATGACAAAATCAGTTAGCTTTTATTTCACTAAGGTTGATTTCTGCCCAGTAATATGCTGAAGTGCACCTTTTCATACCATCTCCACGTTCTTACAGCTTTATTAGTAAAATTGTCCAAGAAAGCTCTGTTGTAGATGTAATAGGCTAAATAGTGCCAAGGCTTTACTAAGGTTGGCTAATTTCATGTGTCTGCTCTATGCTCTTGTTCACCCATCTCTAGTGGCATTTTTGCTTGGTTCTGAATCAGTCTTTCTATTTTAACGGTTACCATGCACTTGATCTTTTGATGTAAACCTTATAGTTTGTTTTAGTTTGTGCCTTCCCAATTGTTGATAGTTTACTGCTGGTAAGATAATGTTTCTCACCGTTCCTTGAAACAATTTCCTCAGGTCCTACAGTGTTATTGCACCTGGAGACACTGTGAATGTCATTGGTGAATTTGATGAAGAGGGAAAGTGTAATGTGGATCATGAAAATAATTTTCTTATCGTTCATCCAGATATTCTGGTCTCTGGAACTCGGGTAAGTGTCATGCAGTTAAACGATGTAGCTTTTTTCTTATGGATTTTGTAATCATGGAAAGTCTCAACCACCTTTATTACATCAAATTTAGTTGTCTTAATCCCTGTGGGTATCTAAAACCACATTTTGGTTTGCTTTCTAATAATATAAAAAAAGGTGGCTGGCAGTTTTAGTTGCCCAAGGAGAACTGTCCTAGATGAGAGACTACGATGCAATGAGCATTCAACTGCAGCTCTTATTGGCACCTTGCTCCACCAAATTTTTCAGGTCTTGTGAGAGGAAAAGCTATTCTATGATATTAAATTTTCTAATAGTCCATATGGATTTCTCCATCAATAAACTAGCTTCCAAGATTTTCTTAACTGTCTACATCTCAATTTTCCTCGTTTTATTCAGGCAGGACTTGTGAAAGAGTCCCCTACAGTACACTTTTTGGAAGAATATGCGAGAATAGTGCTCCAGAAGAACATGGAGAGCTTATACGCATGTGGAGGTGGAGATTTAGATAAATATTCCTTTACTATTTTCCAATTTTCTGCTGCAAGATATTTTAGGTTCTTCATCAGTCCACTACACTTGTAAAAATCTTATTAATGTTCCATTAAGTCTTGTTTAATGTTCCAATGACATATTAGCAGCTCTTATGAACCATTATCTGAAATTCTGATATCTGGTTTTATGCTTCATTGCAGTAAATGAACATGAAATATATAAAACCTTGACTGAAGCTATTCCGAAACTAGTAAATTGGATTGGTCTCTTCAAAGATACACAGGTGAGCTGGCATTTTCTCTTTGTTGTTACTTTTTCCTGTTACCTGGCTGGTGTATAACTCCAGGTTTTCTTCCACCCTTAAATTGTTGAGGACCCTGCATTTTATTGCATAAAGGTGTTCTGACTTTGCCCCTGCGGCAAGTTCTAGATTTATGGGAGGTTGGGTTTGGGGGGGGGGGAGATGGGCAGGTATGTAGATGGGGAACCCTGGCCGCTTCATCATGTGGGTTGGTGACGACCAGGCTGAAGAGTGGCTATAAATGAATATGCTTTTGTGATTGTATATGTATATATGGACATGTATATGCATATATGTTACAGGTATATTTCTTGGAGGTTGGTGTACTAGGAACCTTACAATTCATCTTGTAATGAATTAAATAAAATCTCTTTTTTTTTGCATCATATGAGATGGAGCACTGTATGAAAACTTTGTATTCTTGAGTTAATTTTACTATGAGCAGGAGCCGCAAGTTCCCACTGTAGATTTTGGATCTGATAATGGGGCAAAAAAGGTTGAAGTTTTAGAGGTTAGCATCTCCTTCATTCTCTTATGCACATGATTCCTTAATGAATTTGATGTATCTTGACATTGGTCCCTCAGAGAAGAAAAACATGCATTTACAGATGTGCATGCCTTTTGGTATTGTCATTTTTAAATGACAAGCATATCTAGCTGTTCATGTAAGCCCACTAAGGTAACCTGAAAATTCATGGCATCCGGTTATGCTCACTACTCAGTGTTAAAGAGATGTGTGATTTTCACCTAATTTTGCTTTTCTATGTTCTTTGGCTTATTGTTAGCTTGATTGCTGATTCTGGGCCTCCAAAAAGTTTCATTTTTACGAAGTCTGAACTTGTAAAATGCATATATAAGGACTTCATTCTAATTGTAGGTAATTGATATTGAGGAACTGGCATGGGCCCCGAAGTATGGTCTGAAAGGAATGATTGATGTTTCAGTCAGAGTAAAGGTTGACTCAGGTGGAAAAGAAGGTCATGAGAAGATCATGCCTCTAGAGTTTAAGACTGGAAAAATGGCTAATGGCCAGGCAAGTAATATGAAAAGCAACTCTATGTGGATTAAATCTTGGAAAATGTACATTGCATTTTCTAAGCTACATAGTCTCATTGTCCTTGTATGCATGCTTGTCATTTATGCAGGCATCCGCTGAACACTGTGCCCAAGTGATCTTGTACTCTCTTCTTATGTCTGAGAGGTATTGAAATCTTATTCCTTTTACTTCTGTTTTACCCTTTTTTGTGTTTCAGGTGCAGCTATGGTGAGGGGTTGTGCTGAGTAATGATTATTTTCTTCACTTTTTACTTGTTAGGTACCTAAAACATATTGATTCTGGTCTTCTATACTATCTCCAGTCAGATCAGACGCAAGTAATGAAGCTACCTTCTGTCCTTTGTACATCTCTATTTTTCAGTGGCATTAAGCATCTGTTGGTGTTTTGTGTAGGGGATTATAGTTCGAAGGTCTGACTTGGTTGGGTTAATCATGCGTCGTAATGAGCTTGCACATGATATTCTTAAGGCATTAACAACACAACAACTGCCCCCCATGTTACAGGTTTGCCTGTTACTGAATTATTTGTACCATATATTTATAAACATTTTTTTGATATGAATGAGAGGCTCTATGTTGTTATTGTAGATTCCAAGCATGTGCAAAGGCTGTCGGCATCTTGACGTTTGCACCCTTTATCATAAGGTAAACTTATTTCCTTATTGTAGTCCAGGGAGTGAAGTGCTGTCTCAACTGGTATGTTAGCTGTAGCGATACCTGTTTCTTTTCGAGGACTATCCTGTCTAAATTTTGCATAGAAAGGTCAAAATCCTTAGAGAAAGGTTAAGCAGGATTTCCATTTGTGCTTCTATGGGCTGCGGTGCATCAACCTGAATATCAAGTTTTTATCATTGGCTGATTTTGTTCAATTGCTGCAGGCATTTGGTGGGAATACAGAGAGTAGCGGATTAGGTGATATATTTGATTCACATGTACATCATTTTTCAAATGCTCATGGTGTTTTCCTCAGACATTGGGATCAGTTGATTGACCTAGAAGCTAGAGAGATGCAGGTGATTTGGTTACTCCAAAGCATCACTAATGGTAAACTGATAGTTTTTTAATCCTGAACTCTTTTTTTTCACTATTTCAGCTTGCAAAGAAAGAAATCTGGCGTTCTCATAATCACAAGAATGAGAACTCTACTGGTTGCCTTTCTTCTCTTGTTCTTGATGAACTTCCACAGCAGGAATCTCATAAAGAAAATAGATTCATCTATCATTTTGTGTGTCGATATTCGCCTACTAACAATTTAAGTGGATCTGATAGAAATTCTATTAGTGCTGCTTCTTCTCTGACCAAAGATTTGGATTGCAGTCTTAAAAGTGGAGATTATGTGGTACAATTTCTTGCATTTCTTTTGCTTCTGCTTTGTCATTCCTATCTTCACATATTTAGTTGTTCCGCTTTATGGTTATTTAAAATCTTGCAATGGATAAAAAAATGATTGTTATGATCATCATGTTTGCTTTTGCTGGGAGGTTTTCTAGTTTCAATTTTCTAACCTTCTTGTTGCTATGATTCCAGCAAATTCTGAAACACTGTAGTGTCCATGCTCTTCTGCTATACTTTGGTTGTCTTTGACTAGAATTGTAGAGAATGGAGAAATTTCTTGTAATATTAGGGATTGTGGTAGCTGTTGACTCTAGAGAGACTGGTAACAGTAAATTTACATGTTTGTAGTACTGGTAAATAATTTTAGCTTCTATCATTTGATACTTAGCTATCAGAATTATCCATGTGCTATATCTAATTAGTTTTTCATGTATATACTTATTGCTTCATAATCCCATAGTAACCTGCTTTATATGGATATGTTCTGATAGTGTTAGGGTCCTATAATACCTGTAATGTTTCCCCTAAATGTAATTAGAATTATGCTTCAGGAACAAGAGTTAGTTGTATATGTTATATTTTTTACTACAATTGTCATGATCACTTAGAGGGTACAGTTTTCATTGTTGAAGGAATCGATAATTACTTAAGTTTATATTTTTCTTTATGATCAGTCAATGAGCATTTCATTTCATAAATTCTGTTTTCCAATAAGTTCCATTTAACGTCTTATTATTAGCTCTTTTTTTGTTTCTTATACTGTTTTCGGTTTTTAGATACTTAGCACTGAATCTGGCCATCAATTTGTTGCCACTGGGATCATTGTGGAGCTCAGCCCTGACCGTGTTTCTGTAAGCTTAAAGTTTCCTTGCTTAATAGTTTTGCCTATGAAATTGACATATTAGCTGAAACATCATCCACAAGATGTCATAGGATGTGTGCTAAATTGGCTCAGAAATTAGTGATAATCCTTGAACATTCAAACTCAAATAGGTCTAATGCCTGGGGGGTTATCTTGTCTTTGGTGAAAGTCAGGTTTCTTTTTCTAAGGGCTTAAGGCTTCCAGGGGGTAATTTGTCTTCAATGCGAGAAAAACTACTCCAGGAGGTCTGGCGGATCGATAAGGATGAAATCATGACCTCCTTTTCAGTTATGCGGTAATTTCCATATTATAGTTAAATTTTGACTTCTTTTACTACTTTCTTCTGTTCTCTTGTGACATCTGGACCATAAAGAGATGAGAAATATACTGTGTTTATGTTCATTTTTTTTCCTTGTTATTGCTGAAGGTTCAACCTCATTCAAATGTTTCTAGACAATGAGCAAAGTTCTCATCTCAGGAAGATGATTGTTGACCTTGCAGTGAATGTTTCTTGCTCTCTTATATGGTTTTCTAGTGTTAACATTGTTTTTTCCTTCTACCATCTTTATTAGTATTGTTTTGCCTAGTGCAGGCTCCTAGATTTGACAGTGGATGCATATTCAGCCAAGACCCAGCAATATCTTATATCTGGTCCGAGAAGAGCTTAAATGATGATCAGCGTAGAGCTATTCTCAAGGTTTCAAAATCCTGGTTAACAAGACATTTTGTTGAACAGAAGCATTCTCAGTTGACCTAACATTTTCTAAAGAAAGTCCATTGTTACTTATTCTGCAAATCCATTTTTTCCAGATACTTACAGCAAAGGATTATGCTCTAATTCTAGGAATGCCTGGAACAGGCAAGACATCTACAATGGTACATGCTGTAAAAGCCTTGTTGATGAGAGGTGCATCCATTTTGCTGACATCCTACACAAACTCTGCAGTTGATAATTTACTCATCAAATTAAAATCTCAGGTCCTCTTTATTCTCAGATTGTCTTGTTATGTTTTCAGGTGTTAGGATTCCTGCATTACAATTCACTGAAGTATGCAATGCTATCCATTAGAACTCCGTGCATTTGCAAAATCAATGCACATAAACCATAGCTACACAAGTTGGCAAAATAGGAAAGCATATTTCATGTGTTCTCTGCATGTAACATGTACACTTTTTCTTTGTGCAAGTGTTATTTTGAGACATTGCTAGAAGGTAGTCTTTTGAAGGTTCTTTTTTATGTAAATATCATGTTGAAGTTGTAAAAATTCTATTCCTCAGTGTATAAGTTGGGTTATATTCTACTGTGGCCTCTAAAGCTAATCAGGAGTATTGACTTATGATGAATACGCATGCTTTTATCATCCTTGTGATCTATTTGATATTAAATCTACTTGAGATTTCTTTTCTGTTCCACCGGTCTAATTGAAATTTATGTGGAAAAAAATGCAGGGCATTGATTTTGTGCGCATAGGAAGACACGAATCTGTGCATGAGGAAATTAAGGGGCATTGTTTTTCAGGTTGGAAAGTATATTATTATCAGTGTTGCAGTCAGCATGCTACTTGGTGTCTTCTTTATGTAGTAAATTGTTTGTGACAGGGATGAACATTAATAGTGTTGAAGAAATTAAACTGAAATTTGACCAAGTCAAAGTTGTTGCTGTCACTTGCTTGGGCATCACTAGTCCATTACTCTCTGGAAAGAAATTTGATGTATGCATTATCGATGAAGCTGGACAGACAACCCTCCCAGTATGTACTATTTCCAGTTTATGCATTTTGATTTTCATCTAGACTATGATCCATGTTCAATGATACTATATCGAGATTTCAAACATAAAGTGGTGGGAAAATAAATCCATGTTCAATTATACTTTATGTAGATTGCATACCTAAAGTGGCAGGAAAATAAATAGAGGAAATAGAAACAAAGGCTTACCCATTATTTATGGGAAAAAAATGAGGGTAAAACTGGAAAAGAAAGTAGGGAGAAAAGGCTAAGAGGATCCTAAAGTTGCATGATGAAGAATCTATATTTTGAGTTTTGTTGTCCAGAAAAGCAAAAACATGCTTGACACAATTTCATCTTTTTATTATATGAGGATGCTATCATGTTGTTCAGTATATTCTATAGACTACTTTTAGTTTCCAGGAATAAGAGGTGCTACTGTTTGTATTTAAAAAGCGGAAAGTCAGATGTTATCTGGACTTAACTCTCAGTTGATGAAAGATCATGTCGTATCAGGTGTCACTAGGACCCTTGATGTTTTCATCTACATTTGTCCTCGTTGGAGATCACTATCAACTGCCTCCCTTGATTCAGGTATGTATATATTTATCGTCAGCTCTAGCTATTTAACTTGCTGGAGAAAACTTGAAGCTCTTTCCCAGTGTAATGCCTATTGATTTCCAGAGTACAGAGGCTCGAGAAAAAGGAATGGGAATAAGTTTGTTCTGCAGGCTATCAGAAGCACATTCACATGCAATTGCACCATTGCAAAGCCAGGTTAACCCTTGAGATAACTAAAATTTTGTATCTCAATTCTTTGATATTTTATTATTGTCTGAATTTATTAATTCTTTTTCCTATAGTACCGAATGTGTCAAAGTATTATGGAACTGTCAAATGCCTTGATATACGGTGATCGATTACGTTGTGGTTCTCCTGAAATAGCTAATGCAAAACTCAAGTTCACAAAACCAATCTCTTGTTCATCATGGCTAAAAATTGTAAGAGTGGTTTCTAATTTCCTTGTTTATAACCTGTATTTGTTTTTTTTTTTTGAAGCCTATGTGGTTTGTGCTAAGATTGCTGTTATCATCAAAATTCAACATTTTTGTGCTACTTAAAATAGCATTTTCCACTTAAATTTCCTTATGGATGCAGGTTCTAAATCCAAGCGAGCCAGTCATTTTTGTTAATACAGGTTTGATAGTTATTTAATTTTACTTGGCATCTTTTGAATACTTGTATGTCTGAACCCTTACCAGAGTGTTTTCCATGCTTAGATATGTTGCCTGCTTTAGAGGCTAGAGACCAGAAAACTGTGAACAATCCAATGGAAGCTTATATAATTGCAGAGGTAGGATCCAAATTTGACTAAAATATTTTACCGGAAATTATTCTTTTGTTGTGGATGTGACCGACCAGAATGCAACTTGATGCATGGGATGGCATGACATTTACTCGTTTCATATAGATAACAGATGGATTAGTCAACAATGGAATTGAAGGCAAAGATATCGGCATCATTACACCTTATAACTCACAGGCAAGTTTCATCAGACATACTTGCAAAGCATCCGTGGAGACGCATACTATTGACAGATACCAGGTTGGACTGATGCTTAGCAAGCCTTTATTATCTTGTCTTGTTGCGTCTTAGGTGCTATTATTGATTCTTCATATTAATGAGCACGGGTGTTTCAATTACCATTATTGTCCAGGGGAGAGACAAGGACTGCATATTAGTATCCTTTGTTAGGTCCAATGTGAATCCTAGAAGCTGCAGTGCTTCACTGCTTGCAGATTGGCATAGGATTAATGTTGCTCTAACACGACCCAAGGTATTATAGTTGTTAAAAATTCATCTTAGTTGGAAAGCAAACATTTAGTCTCTAAAATAAAAATAGTATGGTTTATGATGGATTGTTGATTGTACAGAAGAAGTTGATAATGGTGGGGTCATGGAGAACCCTGTCAAAGGTTCCAATGCTTAAGCTTCTTATTGACAAAATTGATGAGCAATCTGGTATTTTGAGTTTGTCCAACGATGATTTCAACCACCGAACTTTGGCGCTTCAGAGATGCTCTTTGATACGAGTCACAAAAGCCCAAATTCTTGAAGGCGAGGCCCAATAAGCAAATTCCCAGCCCAATCAAGAAATCCATCCATACTTAGTTGAAAATCAGGCCAAATTGTCAAAGTGGCCCAAGTTGTAAAGTTTTATTTTTATTTTTATTTATTTATTTATTTATTTACTTAGTTTAAATTTTTATGTCAATATTCAGTCCAAGAGTCCTAGATAAAATGACCTTTGAACGAATTTCCATATTAAAATAATTAGGAGTTTTTTTTTATTTTAGTTTTCTAATTAGATTAGGACTAGTTATAAGGCCTATTTACAGGCATGACTGTCCACCTTGTTAAACACTTATCATTATTATTAAAATTTCAGATTTGTTGAGAGCAGAATTTTCTTTGAGTTTTCTTCAAGATTTTTCTCTTGAGTTTTCTTTAGAAGTTGTTTTAACAATCTTTTTGATTGTGGGAGCCATCTTCAACCTTCTTCTTGCCATTGATATTCTTTGGAGGGGAGATTAGAGCCGTTTGAAGGGAGTTGTGAGATCTTTCGAGATTTCAAGGCTTCTTAGGACTTATCTTTTAATTTCTTACTGTCAATTCTTTCTTTATTTCTACTTGTGCTGAATCATTATCTAATCTATTTTCTGTTCTTATTGTGTTTTCAGCCTTTTTCTATCTTAAGGAATCAGCCCAAAAATCCTCAATTTTTAGGGTTTTTCCATACTCTTTTTGGGTGAAATTAGATTGTCGAAATTTGGGGAAAACTATCTTGGTGTTCAATTGGGCAGAATCACAATCTCCTTGAGGGTTTCAAGAACCCTAACACTTATTTCTATTCTCAATTTGATTCTTTGCTGATTTGGGGATTTTATTTCAGATCTGAAAATTTAAAAATCTAATCTTTTAATTTTCTGTTTCGTTTCAGATCTAATTGTTTAGAGTTTTCGTAGGAGTTTCTCGTGACTTGGCAACTCGATCTTGGTCCGCGCGCAACCCCGTATCATTTGGTATCAGATTTTGGGCGTTTTGGGTGTTCTTGGTTGATTTCTAAACTGATCTCTATTTTTTAAATTACAAACAGCAGTTTTACCCAGAAAAATTTTCGAAAAAAAATTCATTTGAGTGGGTAAACGTTTTCTGATTGATCTGAAATTTTATATACATATTTTTGGCACTGTTATTGAATATGCAAAAATATTTCCCGCAAAAAAATAAGTCGAAAAAGTCAAAAAATTGAAAAAAGACGAAATCCAATAAAAAATTAAAAAAATATTCAGCGGGTTGAATTTGGTGCCCAAATTTTCCAGATCAAAAATTCAATATTTGAAGACATTCCAGATTTAATTTTGTGATTTTTTGAGATCGGGAACACCTCGAACGAAGTTGTCAAGTTACTCCACAGTTTTTCGGGTTTTCTGTTTTCAGCAATTTTTATTGATTCTTAGCTGTAGGTTTTCATTTGTTTGCTTTTTATTATCCTTTTAAAATATCTAACACCTTCTTGTTTCTTGTGTTAGTAGGATTTAAACGTGTGCACAATCCTTCCTCGGTGCAACACGAATCACTTGGTGTCTCGTCAGTTTTTGGCATCCTAGTGCAAATTAGGATTCTTTGGTAGTTTGGTTCACACTCTCTAATTGGTTGATATAAACTCTGATAAAGAACTCACAAGATTGAATTCGACCTCATTGAGAATTTAATTTTTCTTTTTGAGTGATTAATGGTGAGGTTTGCTAACTTTTATTTTTGAGTGTTGAGTGTTTATTTTTTACAGGTTTTGAAGATGTCTAAAGGTGATAATAATGATGCACTTATGAAAGTCCAACAACAGTTAGACAGACATACTGCTGCAATCACACAAATAAATGCTACACTTCTAGCATTGAATACTACTTTGAATGAGGTACGAGTGAATCAAAAACATCAATATCGAGATCCAATTAAGGAAGATAGGGATAACCAGCCCCATAGGTGCAACCCTCAACGTGTCCCTAGAATGGATGATGATTGTCATGATCATGGACAATCATCTTTGGCAAAACCAAAGAGCGAGCAGCAACGAGAACATCTCTTTCATACTCGTTGCCACGTACAAGGTAAGCTTTGTAGAGTTATTATTGATGGTGAAAGTTGCTCGAACATAGCCAGCACGACGATGGTGGAAAAGCTTTGCTTAACCACTACCAAGCATCGACAACCTTATCAACTACAAGGGCTTAGCAACGAAGGCCAATTTAGGGTCACTCAACAAGTGCGCATCGCCTTTTCTATCGGTAAGTATCAAGACGAAGTTGTGTGCGACGTAATGCCTATTCAAGCCTACCATTTGTTGCTAGGAGAACCGTGGCAACTGGATCGAAAATTCACTCACGATGGTCGTACCAATAGGTATTCTTTCAAGCATCAAGGAAAGAAACTCACCTTAGTGCCGCTCACTCTAGAACAAGTCCATGAGGACCAAATCAAACTGAAAAATTCTGTTAAAACAAGTGAGGAAAAAGAAAAAGAGAATGAAAAAGAGCAAAAAGAGATTGAGAGTGAAAAAGAAATTGAAGAAAGAAGAGAAAATGAATTAGAAAAAGAAACAAAAGAAAAAGATGTGGAAAGGGTAGTGAGGAATGTTTCCACTAACCAAGATATGAATTTTCTTGTGTTGCTACTTTTCAGGTTCCCGAAAGATCGAAAGATAACTTTCAACTTCAATACCTCTCAAATGAAAGACGCTTTCATACGATCAACTTAGGCAAAGATGAAATCACACTACATGATCCCGAAGGTAAGCGAGGTAAGGAAATTTTAGAAACCGAGTCCAGTGCAGATTTGAAAATTATTGATAAAACTTTTGGTGACTTAGTTCTTAAAAGATCCCCTCATTTTGATCCGATTAATTGTTACTCTTCGATTGTGGTTGATAAAGTCATTACGAAAAGAAGCGTGATTTGTTATTCTCTTGATTTACCTTGTGTAAAATCCTCGAATTTGTCCAAATCTGTTTTGGAGAATAAGGTAACGAAATTTTCCAAATTTGTTTTCAATTTATATTCGTGCCTTAAACAGTTTATGTGGTTGTACATGAAGTTTGAGTTCCATTTGACAAAGGTTAACTCAACAACGGAGATTCGACTACACTATGCCCCCGATGAGCGAAGGTTTGTTTTAAATGAAAAAGGTAAAATCGACCCTTATTCTTCTGCTTATCGAGGTAAGATGCTTGAAACCTTTGAAACACTTTTGTACTCCTCGGATAGTGATAAAGATCGTGTTGATGAACACTTAGATCGAAACGTGCTTGACTGTCCTATTTTATTTATTGATGATCTATCTGTTTTGATGGTTGATAAAAAGATTCTTGTTTTTGATAATGCATGTGTGAGTGAATCTATAGACCGTCGATTAATGCATGGTATGATTATGCAACTCTGTGAACCATGTGAATCTTTTCAAATACCTACTTGTGACGATTATGTTTACCATTTGATTTATTACTCGCAATTTATTCATGGTTTGTGGGAACAATGTGAGACGACTGAATGCCTTAAAACATGTCCATCTTTGTTTCAAATATTTGACGAGGCAGTGGTGAGTAAATTAGATTGTTTGCATGGTAATCTGAATCTGTCCATTCACATGCGTTATACCTGTTCTGTTATGCTTATGATTGGACTACAAGCTTATTTCCGTTACTATTTACTATCTCATGGCTATTCTTTTCAGTGGACTCAATTGCCATTAGTCCCGTTCGATAGAGGAAAGTCGAGTTCATTTGATTTTTCAGATTCGAGGACGAATCTTTTTGAGGAAGGGGGGAATGATACGAGTCACAAAAGCCCAAATTCTTGAAGGCGAGGCCCAATAAGCAAATTCCCAGCCCAATCAAGAAATCCATCCATACTTAGTTGAAAATCAGGCCAAATTGTCAAAGTGGCCCAAGTTGTAAAGTTTTATTTTTATTTTTATTTATTTATTTATTTATTTACTTAGTTTAAATTTTTATGTCAATATTCAGTCCAAGAGTCCCAGATAAAATGACCTTTGAACGAATTTCCATATTAAAATAATTAGGAGTTTTTTTTATTTTAGTTTTCTAATTAGATTAGGACTAGTTATAAGGCCTATTTAAAGGCATGACTGTCCACCTTGTTAAACACTTATCATTATTATTAAAATTTCAGATTTGTTGAGAGCAGAATTTTCTTTGAGTTTTCTCCAAGATTTTTCTCTTGAGTTTTTTTTAGAAGTTGTTTTAACAATCTTTTTGATTGTGGGAGCCATCTTCAACCTTCTTCTTGCCATTGATATTCTTTGGAGGGGAGATTAGAGCCGTTTGAAGGGAGTTGTGAGATCTTTCGAGATTTCAAGGCTTCTTAGGACTTATCTTTTAATTTCTTACTGTCAATTCTTTCTTTATTTCTACTTGTGCTGAATCATTATCTAATCTATTTTCTGTTCTTATTGTGTTTTCAGCCTTTTTCTATCTTAAGGAATCAGCCCAAAAATCCTCAATTTTTAGGGTTTTTCCATACTCTTTTTGGGTGAAATTAGATTGTCGAAATTTGGGGAAAACTATCTTGGTGTTCAATTGGGCAGAATCACAATCTCCTTGAGGGTTTTAAGAACCCTAACACTTATTTCTATTCTCAATTTGATTCTTTGCTGATTTGGGGATTTTATTTCAGATCTGAAAATTCAAAAATCTAATCTTTTAATTTTCTGTTTCGTTTCAGATCTAATTGTTTAGAGTTTTCGTAGGAGTTTCTCGTGACTTGGCAACTCGATCTTGGTCCGCGCGCAACCCCGTATCACTCTTGGTCGCAGATCAGATAGTTAAGATTTTCGCCCTCTTACATTTGCAAAACCAGGCATTTTGTTCATTAGTTTATTTTTATAAGTTCAATTATTATTTTTATCTTTTAAAATATAAATATGAAAGCATGGCTTTTCCCTTCTCTTTTTGCACTAATACTCAAGAGGATATGAATTCATTCGAAACTTGATTTTCATATAAAAAGAAATAGAAATTAAAATGATTTAGATGGTTTTGGCTCACTAGCAAGGATGAGACTGTGAAATCCTAGGTTAAAAAATGATTATTTTTGTTGTAATTAAAGAAAAAGAAAAAAAAAGAGTTCAAAAGTAGTAAATATGTAATAAATGAAATTAATTACTAAAAAGTGCTTGCAAAGAAGATTGATAGGAGGTTAGATGAGATCTGTAATTGTTTTGGTACAATGTCGTGTGTTTTTATCGAAATAATCATATAAATTTTACATTGAGGATAAAAAAGAATGGTGAATTGATGTTCAACAATTACTATTTCTTTTTTAATAAATAAATAAGTCTCTTAAATCAAATCGTAAATAATTTTTTTTAAAAAAAATTATTGTTAGAAACGAATTTCAAGTAAATATTATACATTTTCATGGATTTAGTTTAGTGTAGTTTCACCTTTAAAAATTTGTATTTTTAAATTTAGAAGTAAAGTGAGTTTGGTCAAATAATTTGACGATATAACAATGTGATGAATAACTATTATACATTTTCTTTTTTAGAAAAAAAGTGTGCAAAAACATATATGACATGTATAAAAGAAATAAGTTAAATTCAATTAGTTGACAGAATTAATAGGAAAAAAATATCTTAAAACACTGAAAATACACATTTCAAAGAGTAGTCCAATTATAATTAAGGGAGTATATCTAACAAAAATGTATGGTACAGGGAATTTTTTAAAATTTGACCTATAAATAAAAGCTAAAAGGATTTAAAAAGGTTGGTTAGTTCAAGTTCAAGTGCTATCAGAAAGAAGGGGAAAATAATCCTACTTGAATATCGATGGCAGTGGCGTCAACAGCGAACCTGCTCATAGCCCTCCAATCGGAGCGTCGGAAATCCAACGGTGCTCTTCCTCTCGTACTCCCTAAACCCACTTGGGTTGTCAGAACTGAGGTCAAACTTTTTTTTTTTTAAAGTTTTAGTTCTCTTTCATTTCTCCAATTCCATGGAAGAAATACATACAAATTAAACATTCGTTTGCTTCTGCTAAATAAGAGTGGCAAAATTTCCTTTTCTCGTAGACTGACCTGTTGAAATTTTTATCAAGTATTGTTCTTGTTGCTATGTTTGTTTTAATTTTAGTTTAACGTTTCTGCTGATATTCTTTGTAATCATGTCCATGGTTAGATTCTATTGTTTATGATGCTGAAATTAATACACCTAATCAATTGCTGAGTTTCTGAAAATAATGTTGATATATAATTGCAGTCAAATGCTGGGCGAAGGAGGATGAGGAAGCCTGATCCACCGTGTGTTGTCTGCAAGGGGAGCGGCAGAGTTGATTGTCATTATTGTTATGGAAGAGGTCTTTCCTCTCTCCTTTTATGTAATAATAATAATAAAAAGAATCCTTGTTTGCCTTTTTAATTGGCTGTGCTTTCTATGCTCTTTTTAGCTCTATTGCTTCGACCATCATATTTATATGCATCTCTTTTGTGATATCATATGATGCATTCCCTATTTATGCGAACACTTGTAGGAAGGACAAACCAAGTTCATCTAGAGATGCTTCCCAAGGGAGAATGGCCAAAATGGTGAGGTATCAATATACATATCAATGTATAAGCTGCATACGGAGTGGTGGTAGGAAAAGGTGAACTTGTGTTGTGATTACTACTGGTGCAGGTGCAGGAGTTGTGGTGGCAGTGGCCTTAGCTACTGCTCTCGATGCCTTGGAACTGGGGAATACAGGTATATAATGGGTTTCCATTTCATGAAGAAAGATGATGATGGCACCCAACACAACAAGTATCAGATTGAAGGTGACTGTGATTCACAGAGTGCAGCCGATCGACTGCTGCGTGGTGAGCAGAGCGATGATTCAGGTAATGAGATATGAAGGAAGCATGCATTCCAAGTTTGTAACTCCTGCTCTTTCGGCTATGCTATGACTTTGAATCTTATATATAGCAAAGTTTTAGAGAACATAGGGTAAGTAATAGTTATAATTTAGACAAGTGACAACTTTGATTATTATTACCCACAATTAATCATAATATATAATAACCCTATGGGTTTTTTTTTTTACTTTTATATTACGGTTAATGTCTTCCTTTTTAATGATACATAATGAGTTAAGTTTTTAATATTTTCACTTATTTATAACTTTTAAGCTCTTAATATTTTTTTTATGTTTTCCCTTTAAAACTCAATTTCAATGCTTAATGTTATTTTTTAAAAATATTTTCATATTTAAGATTATTTACAATTTTTAATATTTTCATTTTCAAGCTTTCACACATCATCACTTTTAATATTTATATTAAAAATTAGGTATAACCCGCCATTAATTATTTTACAAACTCAAATTAAAAACGTTTTCTTTATTTTTTTAAATTTTAATTATTTAATAAATATTTTAATTTCTTTTTCTATAAACATGTTTTATAAAATCAATTTATTTTTTTATTTTACGTAATTACCTTTAATAAACAATTTTAATTTTTTTTCAAAATCAGATTAAAAATGTTTTCTTAATTTTTTTCCCAAAAACATAATTCTAAAATAGTTTTTTTAAATCAATAAAACATTAAATTTTTTTCAATAATTAAAAATAGTTTGAAAAAATATTTTTTAAATTTCTATACAAAATTAAATATTTTTCAAAAACTTAATATTATCAATCGTTATTTCTAATTAAAATATTTGATAATCTGTGCATGGGAAGAAACTAGTTAATATATATGTATATATATATTTATTCTTTTGAAATTTAAAATTAAATATATATATTTTAATTTCAAAACATTTTGAGTTCCTACATTTCCTTTTTTTTTAAAAAAAAAATTGATATGTTTGTCTACTTTTATCTTACAGTAACCTTTTTTAGCTCTCAATATTTATAATTTTTGTTAATTTAGTTCTTAGACTTTAAAAATATATGAACATAATTTTTTTTAAATAAAAGTTCTTAAAAAAATTTATTATTATTTTTTGTTTTGCAAATAATCTATGATATTATTGAAAAAAACAAGTGTTTTAAAGAGATGAAGAAATTCAAGTGAAAGATTAAAAAAAAAAAAAAACCAACGAGAGAATTCAAAGTTTTATTGCATCGAGTTTTAACCACTACAATCTTCAACTTTCTCCCCAAAAAATCGCAACTATTATTTTTTTGGAGATTTACATTGTTGAAAGATATATATGTTTTTGATAAATATTAAAGGAGAACCGTTTTGTTATGAAAGTCTTTTATTTATTTTCCTTGTTAAGGCTGACGAGATTATATGCCAAACCAAAATAGAATAACTCGAATTTTTAGATTTAGATTTTTAATATTTTCTCTTTTTATAATTTTTAAGCACATTTAAAGAATATTAACTAAATTGATAAAAATTGTAAACTAAAAGAGTTCTTAACATCAGTGTCTTTTATAAAATATGATGCTTTCTCTTATTTATTAAAAAAAATTATAAAAACTCAATGTGTCAAAATTAAAAAGATTAAATTTTAAATTAAAAAAAAAGAAGAAGAAGAAGAAGCAGGAACCTCTTACATATTTAACCCATATATTTGATGGAAAAAAAAAATACAACCATATACAGAATACATATAACCCAAAGAAGAGAAGATAAAAAATAATAGCATTCAATTGTTGCATTACATTCATTCAACAAACTTTTGTTAATAAAAGAAGGCCACCTAACTGCCCAATGTAGCATAGATAATGATCTGCAGTTCCATAACAAAATTCTCATAGCATGTGGAGAAATCAATCAATGCCCAAGGTTGCATAGGGTTCAAACCCTCCCTGCCAAACATAAATATTTCTAGTATCAATTAACTCTCCATACTCGAGATTAAATCAGATTAGAAAATGCCTATCATTAGATCAATAGAATTTAGAACATAACAGGCAACAATAAGAAGCATTTCCATGTCAAAAAATACAGAATTTAGAACATAACAATAAGCAGGAGAGAAATAGGCGCTTTCATGGGAAGCTTTCAAGAAATCCTTCGAATTTTTTTAGTATAATAAAAAATACAGTGCATGATAGATTAGTTGGAAATAGGAAGATATTGAATGTTTCAAATTATATGATTAAGGGAATGGGGATTTTAGTACCACTTTTTTGTAGCAAAGTTTTGCTTATTGGAATGAAATGAAATTTACTTGTCTAAAAAAAGAAGCATTTCCATGTCTATGAAATAGCTGCCAAGCCATAACTTTCTAGGAACCCCCTTCTAGTGAATCTTTTAGATATGCAGCAGAGCAGATCTCATTCAATCACAGCTTATCAAGATTAGATATAGAGCAACATTAAAGCTTTATAAAAGAACTTGCAACAAATCAACACATGCATCAAGAGATGAAAATTTTTCCTTTTTCTACTTTCATGGATTAAATTGATTCTACTGGAAGGTGCTACTTACAGAGCAATCATCATGAACACGCCATATGGTCTCTCCCAGAAGGTTTGCCACAGAGAGGACAGTCAACTGAGGAAAATAGTTTTGCTCTGACACTGGGATGGTGTTTGTTATGATTACCTCTTGGAAAAGACCACTTGACAATCTTTCTATTGCAGGAGGACTGTGAAACCACACAAATGGATGAATACAATGATGAATATTTAAAAAGGCATTCTAATATGATAGGATATAGCAATTTTCCTTTTTTTCTTTTTCAATCAACGAACATACAAACAGAAGAGGTTAGTTAAATAAAAATTATGAGTTCATCCACAATGATCATTTTATAGTATATTTTAGAAGTTTCTAAATGTGATCTCCAACAGTCTGATTTCACTCTGACAAATGCATTACTTTTACACAGTCAAGAAATATAATCAGTTCTTTTAGCATTTTGAGGCTTCCGCATCTACCTATCAATTGCTTAAATAGCATGACAACCATAATTCATTAATAAATCCCAAACTTTAGTAGTTCTCAGCGTGACTATACTCCTAAAGCTGCTCCAAGAGCATTAAACAATTCAAGCTTTTAAGAAATGTCCAAAATCTTGCCCAGGCAAAATTGCTTAAACATGTATATAAGGAAGAAACTTCTGCTAGCAAGATTTAAACACTGATAAAGAACCACCAAGCATCACATACCTAAAAACAGCATGTGTACTACACGCATACACTTCCCGAGCCCCCTCTTGATGCAAAAGAGCTGCACCTTTTGCGATTGTTCCTGTGAAACCCACAATTTGATGGTTAACATTTAATGAGGATTCAGTAACTAGCATTCTCATCTTAACATTGATAAAGCAGAAA
Organism: Gossypium hirsutum; assembly: GCF_007990345.1. Classification (NCBI taxonomy): domain Eukaryota; kingdom Viridiplantae; phylum Streptophyta; class Magnoliopsida; order Malvales; family Malvaceae; genus Gossypium; species Gossypium hirsutum. The sequence goes on along the minus strand of NC_053428.1, from coordinate 81,800,947 downwards.
TAATATATGGCAAGGCTAATATATCCTGATTTTTAGGGTACGGTCGCACAAAGAAATATTATCCTAAATCACATTTTTTCCCCAAGAGATAAAGAGAATAATACCAGCAGTGTCAATCATGTCATCCACCATAACTGCAACCTTTCCTTTCACATCACCTATCAAATTCATGACCTATAAGACAATAATTGCATATCAATTTGGAGTTCAACTTGAGAATAACAACATATTACTTTACAGCAAAAAGAGTGTAAAAGAAAAAAGAAGAAGCTTGAGAATAGGAGCAAATAGTGGATTAAAGATTGGTATTCCAATCAACTTTCAAAAATTTTCCATATGCATAACAGTGCACACAGCCACTACATTACATGATTTAAAAAGTTAATCTATTGACATGACATTAACCTCGCTTAGTCCTTCTATGTCATACCCACATTTCTTTTGAGACTCATAAAAATTCAATATTCTATCAATAACCTCCCCCCCCCCAAAAAAAAAAAAAAAGAAAACCAAAAAGAGAAAGAAAAATTGATCAAACAAGAAATTTGAAAAAGATAAACAATCTCCAGTCCTAACCAACTTGTATGCATAAAACAACTCCAATAATTTAGATCTCACCTCTGCAACATTATGCCCATGACGCCTTTTATCAACAATAGCAAGAGGTGCATCAGATAATTTTTTTGCAAAAGCACGTGCTCTAGCAACACCACCAACATCTGGTGAGACTACCACCAAATCATCAGAACATATTGTCTTGCTGGCAAGATAATCAAGAATCACAGGCTGGAATTGCAGAGAGAAATATTTGCGATGAGCAAAAAGTTCATACAGAAATGCTGACACGCAACAGGCCAGCATCAAGAACTGATAGAGTAGATGAAGCTTATGCAATAAAACTTCTTAAGTTAACATTAAAAACAGAACTTAAATACAAAAGAAACTCCTCATAGAAGGATTACATTTAGGCTTTTCGTAAGTACTAAAATTTTAGATTCTTGAACCATACAATAATTGTGTTAAATAATCATGTGTAATGTTGATTTGTACCTCTAAACATAGAACACCAAAGGGATACAGATGGTATATGTAAAAATTACCTGCCCATAAACATGATCTACTGGGATATCAAAGTAACCCATGGATTGCCCTGAATGAAGATCACAAGCAAGAACACGATTTGCACCTGCTTCAGTAATCAAATTTGCTACAAGTTTAGCAGCAATAGATTCACGCCCCTGAGTCTGGAACAACAGAAGATAAAGTTAACCATTCAAACAGTATTATGCATTCAGTTAAGAATTTATATGCAGAGTAAAGCTATTATTTAAAGCTATGCCTTTTTTATTTATAGGACATCTGAAGTTTCGTACTAGGAAACAGAGTTCTTTCTTACTTTCTTTTAGATACAGGGAAATGTTTAGAAGGGACGTTGGGATATTCTGCAAATGCCAATAAACTGTACTCAAAGAACCAAATCCCTAGGGAAATAATTCAACTAAATTGGTTCTGTACTTCAATTCAATTAGCTTTTTTTTTTTTTGGAATGAATATCAATCAAACAGAATTAGACTGCTTTCCATTGTTTAGAACAACAAGAAAGATGTAGAATCTCACAATATAAAACCAGAATGAATAGAATCCTATCACATGAAAGAAATTATTCCTTCCAAGAAAAGGAGTAAATAATAATTTAACTGGAAATCTGGAACTGAATTCTATATGATCAAGCATTCCATAGTAGGGCCAAGTATAAAGGAAAACAAAACAGTATGGCAAAATCTATTAATTGGGCGTAGTTAAGTTACCTTTCTGTCAGCCCTGGCATAGCCAAAATAGGGAATGACGGCAGTAATGTTCTTAGCAGAAGCCCTTCGACAAGCATCGATCATAATGAGAAGCTCCATAAGATTCTCATTGGCAGGGGGACAAGTGGGTTGCACAAGGAACACGTCGCACCCTCTCACACTCTCTTGCAACTGAACATAAATCTCACCATCAGCAAAACGCTTTATCTTGATTTTCCCAAGCTCCAGACCCATATAGCATGCGATTTCCTATCCAATATAGAAAAAGCAATAGCGGGAATTACACAACTCATATTCCTGTATACCTAGATACTTATTAGATATCTAATCTAAACAATCTGAATAAAAGAAAATAGAGGGTTGAATTGAATCTAAAACCTGAGCAAGAGCAGGATTAGCAGTGCCAGAAAATATACGGAGCCTAGTATCGTGTTTGTTGATATCGTTTTGGAAATGGGAATTAGGGGACAAGAAGGTTGGAAACGCAGGATCAGAGGTGAGGAGAGGAAAGTGAGGCTTTCCATTTTCGAACTTCAAGGGCTCCACCAAGCTACACCTCTAGAAATAGGGAAACCCAGATTTTAGCTCAGGAAATTTTATTAGAAAATTAAGAAAAAAAATCAGCAGAAACTCATAATTCAGAGAAAAAGGAAACTCACGAAGCGGTGCCGGATAGGGAAGCGAGGGTGAGCCTTAAGGTGAGTAGCGGGGGAGATTAGTGGATTGGAAGAGCAGAGCCAAAGCAGAGACGACGACGCCATTCATTCACTTTTTATTTGTTTTGTTTTTCTAATAAAATATTTTTAGGGTTTAGGGATTCAAATGCTCATCTTCTTCGTACTATACTAATAATTCAACCGTGGAGTTGAGCTGGTGTGAGTGTTCTAGTGCTATGTGCTTGGCATTACTGCTTGTCGACCCCAGAACTTGATATTTTTGTTCTTCGAGGAGCCTTTTCATTTTAACTGGGAAATTTTATTCAATTTAGCCCGTTTAATTCCTAAGGTGAGTTATTTTAGTGTCACATTAATTTTTTTTATTTCTTTTTAACCTTTAAACAATATTGATGAATATATCGAAGTTAATAAATATTAATTTTTTCCGTTTATTTTAGATGATTTAATTAAAAGAGATGAAATTCTATTTTCAACTAAAAATAAAAATGACATATTTTCTTGTTTAAGAAACATTAAAAAAATCTAAGGGTATGTGTGATAAATTATTGGAATTTTTTATTTCATCGAAAATAAAAATTTGAAAATGAAAAATTTTAACATTTAACTTTTTTTAATTGTGTTTGATAGTCATATTAACTTTTTACTTAGTATAAATTTTTTAACAAAAAGCGTTGAATGCGATTATTAGCTACTTATCACTTAATGTTGAAAATATTAATTTGATTTTATTTTTATAATCTTATTCTTTAAATAAATTATTTCTTGATGTTAGAGTTGTGACCCAAATTCCTGTTAAAAAAATAATACAATGACAAAATTAGGAGATACAATGGCACAAGTAGAATTCGTATAGAATTACACTTCATCTATTTGACTTTGATTAAAATAAGGTTTTCTAACTTTTAAATAGATGTAATCGAAACTCCTTTTGTATCATTTGATTTTCAATATTAGTGAATTTTCTTCTCCTATGCCCGTGGTTTTTTCCAAAAGGGGTTTCCACGTAAAATCGGTGTGTTTTATTTTTCTTTCTTATTATTTTGCGATGTTTTTTATTGCCATTATTGACATTCATTTTTAAAAAAATGGTATAAAAGCTTTTTCGAGTTACCTGTTTCGATCACGACAATGACAACAATGAAGTATGATATTCCGCTGTTGGATTACAACACCAAATTCGCGTTGTGGTAGATAAAAATGCAACAGTTTTTGTGCAGATAAATTTGGGGGATGCCCTGCTAGGGTCAAATAAGATGTCTTCGACATTGACGGAAGAAGAGGAGAAGCGTAAAAATTGAAAGGTTTTAACACAATTACATCTGCATCAGTCGAATGAAATTTTATAGGACATGATGAAGGAGAAGACCGCTGTTGTATTATGGGCAAAGCTGTAGTAGCTATGCATGTTGAAAACCCCAACTAACAAGTTACATATGAAGCAACATCTTTATTCTCATTGTTTGGAGGAAGGTGCGTTTGTGCACGAATACTTAACTATAGTTTAAAGAAATTCTCTCAGACCTAGAGGTCATGGAGGTTTAGTATGATAAAGAAGATTTAGGGTTAATTTTACTTTGTTCGTTGCCTCCGTCTTATTCAACCTTTAGAGATACGATTTTGTATAGTCACGAATCTCTCACAGTCGATGAAGTCTATACTTCTTTAACCTCGTATGACAATATAAAACATACCATGGCTAGATCTAAATATCAGAGAGAGGGTTTCATTATTGGTGAGAGACTAGAATGAAATATTGATGATAGTCGTGTAAGGACACAGGAACGACATCCTCGCAGTAAATTTAAGGGTAGATCGAGATCTTCGAACAGAGTAAAACTTGTAACTTCTGTAAGAAGAAAGGGCACATTAAGTCTAAGTGCTATAAGTTGCAGAATAAGATCAAAAGAGAGGCAACGAATTTAAAGGGAAAACAATAAGAACAATCGGATGAAGCTGATGTTGTAGAAGATACAGCGATGGTGAACTCCTAGTTGCTTCAGCCGACAACTCTAGAGTGAATGAGGAGTGGATTCTCAATTCTAGTTGCACCTTCTATATGAGTCTAGGATTGGCTTACAACATATGAAATTGTTTCTAAATGTGTTGTTTTAATGGGAAATAATGTTTCATGTAAAATCGCAAGTATTGGCATGATCAAAATTAAGATGTTTGATGAAGTCGTTAGAACACTTAGTGACATACGACATGTACCAGAATTGAAGAGGAACTTGATTTTGTTGAGTGCTCTAGATTCAAAAGGGTATAAGTACACAACTGAAAGTGGAGTTCTGAAGATTAGCAAGGGTTCCCTTGTTGTGATGAAAAGATAGAGAAAGACTGTCAAGTTATATGTTTTGCAAGGTTTAACTGTTACTGGTGACGCAGCCGTCACTTCTTCTTTCTTGTCAGATGAAGATGTAACTAGACTTTAGCATATGCGTCTTGGGCATATGAGTGAAAATGACATGGCAGAATTGAGCAAAAGATGACTTCTTGATGGACAAGGCATTAGCAAACTGAAGTTCTGTGAGCATTTCATTTTTGGGAAGTAAAAGAGAGTTCGATTCACCAAAGGAATACATAACACGAATTGAACACTAGATTATATTCATTCTAATATTTGGGGACCATCTAGAGTGCCTTCGAGGGGTGACACTAATTATATGCTAACAATCATTGATGATTTTTTTTAAAAAAGTTTGGGCATTCAACCTAAAGCAGAAAAGTGATGTGTTTTCCACGTTTAAGGCTTGGAAAACTATGATCAAGAAGCTGACAGGAAAACAAATAAAACTCCTTCCCATAAATAATGACTTTGAATTCTATCCTAATGAGTTTAATGAATTATGCAAATTAAAAGGAATCGTGAGACACTTGACAGTTCATCATACTCCACAGCAAAACGGCGTTGCAAAACGAATGAATAGAATAATTATGGAAAATGTTTGATGCATGTTGTCGAAGGCTTGTTTACCAAAGTCGTTTTGGGCTGAAGCGGCCTCTACTGCATGTTTTTTATTAACTAGTCTCTGTCCGTTGCCATTGAGAAAAAACTCCATAAGAGGTGATTATTCTGATTTGAAGATTTTTTGGTGTCTTGCGTATGCTCCTATTGATAATGAGAAATTGGAACATAGATCCATTAAATGTGTTTTTCTTGGTTATAAGGCCGGTGTTAAAGGGTATAAGTTATGGTATCCTAAAAATAGAAAAGTTGTGATTAGCATAGATGTTATTTTTTTATGAAATTGCTATGCTGCCTAACTTATCTTTTAAAGACTCTTCTAATAAAGACTAGCAAAGTTCAAACTCATATGTGAAGTAGGTAGAGCTTCAGATTGATCCAGGATCTACAACAGAGTCCATTCCTCAAGTTAGTATAGAAACTCAGAGTAGAGTTGCTTCTTCACCACAATATTCTATTGCCAAGAACAAACCTATAAGAGAAATTAAACCTCCAAAGAGGTGCGTCGAGACTGATCTAGTTGCTTATGCTTTAAACATGGCTGAAGATATAGATGCAAATCAATAGCCATTAACTTATTCCGAGGCAGTTAGCTGTGAAGATTCAGGAAAGTAGATGTTTGCATGCAAGAAGAGATGGAATCGCTCCATAAGAATAGAACATAGGACCTAGTGAAGCTTCCTAAGGATAAAAAGGTTGTTCATTGTAAATAAGTATTCAAGAAGAAAGAAGAGACTTTAGAGTTGAAAAACCTAGGTATAAAACAAGACTGGTTGCAAAAGGTTATAATCAGATTTTAGGTGTAGACTTCACAGATGTGTTTTTTCTAGTTGTGAAGCATAGTTTGATTCGAGCCTTGCTTGGTATTGTGACCATGTATGATTTGGAGCTTGAGTAGTTAGATGTAAAAAGAACGTTCTTGCATGGAGAACTTGAGGAATATATTTACATGCAACAACTAGAGAGTTTTATAGTCTTAGAAAATGATGACTATGTTTATTTGCTGAAAAAGCCCCTTTATGGCTAGAAATAGTCACCAAGACAGTGGTACAAGAGATTTGGTTCATTTATGACTACTCATAATTTCAAAAGAAGTAGCTTTGATAGTTGTGTTTATTTTAAGAAAAATAGTAATGGTTCATTTGTATATCTACTCCTTTATGTTGATGACATGTTGATAGTAGCCAAAGATAAATGAGGGATAATAAAAGTAAAACCCAACTTAGAGAAGAATTTAAGATGAAAGATTTGGGAGAAGCAAAGAAGATACTTGGGATGGAGAGTCTCAGAGATAGAAAAACATGTAAATTGTACCTAATTCAGAAAGGGTACATTGAGAAAGTTCTTTACAGGTTCAATATGTAGAGTGTTAAGCCTATTAGTACTCTATTAGCAGCGCACTTCAGACTTTCATTGGCTTTGTCTCCGCAATCGAATGATGAGATTGACTACATGTCACGTGTTCCATAGTCTACCGTAATGGGATCTCTCATGTATGCTATGGTTTGCTTACGTCCAGATTTATCATATGTAGTTAATGCAATTAGTAGATACATGACTAATCCCGATAAAAAAACACTAGAAAATAGTTCAATGGATTTTCATATACTTACGAGGTACTACTGATGATTGCTTATAGTTTGGAAGAACTAGAGATAGAATCATTGGGTATGTTGATTCTGATTTTTCTAGAGACCTTGATAAAAGAAGATCTCTCACAAGATATGTCTTTACTATTGGGGGTTGCACAATCAGTTGGAAAGCCACTTTGTAAACTACAATTGCTTTGTCTATTACTGAAGCTGAGTACATGGCGATTACTGAGGCTTGTAAAGAGGCTATTTGGTTAGAGGGACTCTTTGGTGAACTTAATAAAGACCTTCAGATTAGTACAATTTTTTTGATAGTCAGAGTGTCATCTTCCTTACAAAAGATCAAATATTTCATAAGAGAATAAAACATATTGATGTTCAGTATCATTTTGTACGTGATATTATTACTCATGGTGATATTGTTGTGAGCAAAGTTATTACTCATGATAGTCCTACAGATACGATGACTAAGTCACTTCCTATAACCAAGATTAAGCATTGGTTGGACTTGGTTGGTGTTCATTGTTAATGAATACCCCTTTTTAGGGGTTTTGTGGAAGAGGTGGAGAACTTATTTGTTGAGAGTTCATAGTGAAGAACTTGTTTGTTGAGAATCCGTGTCAAGGTGGAGATTGTTAGAGTGATGACCCAAATTTCTGTTCAAGAAATAATATAGTGGCAAAACTAGAGGATATAGTGGCACAAGTAGAATTCGTATAGAACTACACTTCGTCTATTTTACTTTGATTAGAATAAGGTTTTTCAACCTTTAAGTAGAAGTAGTCGAAACTCCTCTTGTATCATTTGATTTTCAATATTAGTGAATTTTCTTCTCCTCTACCTATGGTTTTTTTTTTCCTGAAAAGGTTTCCACATAAAATCTGCGTGTTTTATTTTTTTTATTTCTTTGCGATCGTTCTATATTGTCATTATCGACGTTCAGTTTTAAGAATTGATTTTATTTAAAATAAAATATTCAATTTATTCTTTTAAATTTTATCCAAAATTATTTAAAATAAAATAAATAATATCATATTAATAAGATTAAAATCATGAAATAATAAATTTTTAAAAATCAAGATTTACTATTAGCAAAAATAATTATTATATGTAGTGCTTTATTTTTACTAATATATAAAACAATGTTACAATATAAATTCAGAGATTATAAAATTTCATAATAAAAATTTAGTACTTAATTTCTCAACACTTAATTTTTCAATTTAACAAACACACAGTAAGTTACACTTCAAGAAAATAAACATATAGTGCCAATTCTTTTGTTACCTTTGGTGGTGTTTCAAAACGCCTCAAAACATTTAGCAACCCAAAAGGAAACGTCGCAAAAAGTGCCACTAATATAAGGAAACAACACTTTATATACATCTAAAGCATTTGCAAGCGTTGCAATATAATAGTTTTAGAGGCATTTTTAGTAAAACTACCACAATATTTGGAAATAATATATCTATTTTTTTTTTATAAATGCCACTAGATCTTCATCTATCCCGGCGTTTTTTTAGTAAATGCTGTAGAATGGTCGAATTTCTAGAGGTTTTTTTAAATGCAACTAATTTGTTAAATTTAATAATGTTTTTCTATGAAACATCACTATAGGTATGCAGATCTTATCGCATTAGTATTTTTCATTATAGTTTTTCAATTCTTGGGATTTTTTAAAATACACATTTACAAATCTTTAAAAGCAAGAAAATAGATAAGGATTTTCAAATACCAAGTACAACATATTAAACCAACAATTTAAAAAGCAAAATTAATCTCGAAGTAAAAGATAAACATGTTTTAACAATTAATTAGTAACGCAAGAAAGCCAATGGTCATCAACAAGATATCATAATAGTTAACTTATGATAAATGCTGCTAAAGGTTTGAATCTAGCGGCATTTTTCTCATAAACGTTGTTAAAGGTTTGAAAAAATGTCACTAAAGGTTTAAATCTAGCAACATTTTTCTTATAAATCATGCTAAAGATTTGACCTAGCAGCGTTTTTCTTATAAACGCTGACGCCGCTAGTTTCTACCACTATATCTCTATTTTGTTGTAGTGTTAAAAGAAAAGGAGAAGAGAGAAAAAGAATAGAAATAAAACAAAGAGAGAGAAAAAAGAGAAGGAAAGTTAAAAGAAAAAGAATTAAACGATTCAAAAAGAAAAAAATCATAGGAGTCAACTATGCATTTCAACCTAAAGTTTTTGTTTAAAATAATGAATTAATGTGCCACATCAACTTTCCATTACATTGTTAACAAATTAGTAACCAAAATGTTACAAATCAATAACACTAATGACCATTTCATAACAAATTAAAGTTTAGTGACCAAAACGTAATTTAAATTGTACTTAAGTGATTATTTCTATAGTATGCTGATAAAGAACGAGAGTGGTAGGATAGGAAGTGGATCATAAAGTTTGTTCAAGTTGTGGATGTATCCTAAATCTCTAGACGAACGTAAATGGAAATGAGAAACAATGGAAATAGATTAATTTTCACAAAGGAGAATCAAAAGAAATTAAAACAAAAGAAAGATGAACTGGTTGGTAAAGGGTCCAATAGAGAATGAATTAGGGTTTCTTGGATGGAAATAAATAGTCCTTGGACCTCAAGAAAATGCCCCAACCAGATCTAGAAAACAAAACACAAAACAAATTTGTTAGAAGTGATTTTAAAGACAAAAACAGCAAGAACTAAATTAAAATAAATAAGAAACGATAAATTAAGGCTAGAAAAGAGAAGATGACGTCCTAAGAAGCCTTGGTAACATTAAGAATCCACAACTCCTTTCAATGACTCTAATTCCCCCTCCAAGAAAGAGATCTTGGCAAGAAAAAACTTGAAGATGATTCCCACAACCTAAAAGATTGTTAAAACAACTTCTAAAAGAAAGTCAAGAGCAATTCTTAAAGGAAAACTCAAAGAGAATTATTATTAACTTAAAAAAAACAAAATCAATTGTTCATCTATAAGGGAGGACGTCCATGCTACTTATAGACCCCCAAAATAAGTTTTCCTAACCCTAATGGAATAACTAACATGACAACTCATAAAACAAAAAATTCTAAGTGTGGACTTTTAATGGGAATTTGGCCAAAGGAACTAAATAGGCTCCTTGGGCTGAATCCTTACATGATGATCCACCTATTAAAATAAAATTGAACCTATAGTTTAAATATTTTATAATTTGGTCCACTTTGATAATTTGGCCTGATATTCAATTAAATTACTTTCCAAACTACAGGATGGACTTGTAATCATCTTAATGGGCCATTTTTCAAGAACTTGGTCATGTGATCCGTTTGCTCTCAAAATTGGCTCATTCAAGCTCGTACATAAAATCCAATGCGCCTTGGTTGGAAGATTCTGTTTCTTGGACCAAGATTTCCAAGATTTGAAATATTGATTTTCTTGATTCTTGAAATTGTCTGAAACAACAAAACTGAACCAATATTCTGTTTCTTGATTTTCTTGAAAACAATAAAGTGAATCTTGATTTTCTTTTTTGATTGTGTACGCATATACGAATGGTCCCGTTCAATCTTGCTCAGATTTGCTTGACTTTTGACCTCATTATTAGGCCTTGATAAAATTTGAGCCCATCACGTTCATGAGCCTAATTTTGGGCCTTGGGACTTGTATCATATGCCCTTTTTTCAAGATGAATACTTGATTCATTTTGCACCATGGGTTAAAAGAAATTGAACATGCATACGAGAAAGTTCATGATCTAGAAATAATCAATTAACAATACAACAACTCAAAATGTCAAATTGATCAAAATAAAAAAAATACATCATGAAACAAAAAAAAACTTACAGAAGTAGTAAAGTAGAGTAGCAGTATGTAATAGTAACAAGTAACCTCTTTCTAGTGAAGAAATGGTTATACAAGTGTTTCACCATTGTTAAGCAATCATCTAGGCTTAAAGTCATGTGAATAAAAGGTTCAACCATCAATTTCAAGCTAATGCATTAATAATGCCTAGATATACTAATCGAGTGAATGATACACAAGTACAACAAATTGATTATTCAATCATTAGAAAACAAGATGGTTCCCTCCTAGCCAACAAGAATAGAGAAATGAATGTCATAACCTACTAAGAAGGATGTATCATCCCCATCCCCTAGACAAATCCTAAATGAGCAATGCAAGACAGTGTGAATAGGTATGCCCTCACATTGAACCCAAAAATCATCTTATTAAGATTGAGACCAACAAAAACTAGCAAACATCCCACATGAATAGGTAACCATATTCAAAATTCTAGTTTAGGGCTTGTTCAAACCCTTGTTTAAAATTCCCCATAGTTCATTCATTGTGGCCTTGGAAGAGTCACTCGCCTCCTTCATTTCTTTCTCCTTTAGCTCGTTATCACATGCTAGTAATTTCATCAATCTTAGCCAATTGTTATTTCCAAGAAACTCTAAATTATGTTTCAAAAGTTAAATCTCCATCCTACTTTCCCATTGAATCCTCTCTTTAATGGCATTGAATTTGGCCGCTTTCTTGGTGTACTAAGAGTTCTTGACTCTTTTCCTCTTACCTTTCTCTTGGATCTTGACTTCTTCTAAAGTTTTTTATTCTCCAATCATCGCTGAATTGTGAGTGTTTATTGATTTTACCTATTAGAGTTTAGTTGCAACTAGACGAAGTTAATATTAACTATAAAAACAAAGATTGAGACCAAAAGTTGTTTACATAGTTTGCAATCTTCCTACATTTACGAAGCCTTGCCCAAAGAGTATTCCACTATAAAATCAACATGTATAAGTTGTGGTTTAGGTTTAACTCACTCGCCAAGTTGCAGCCTAACTTCTATACTTCAATCTAGATTACTCTCCCATTAAGTCTTTCCCCCTAAAAACTTAGTTGTAAATTGATGAAATAATTCATTTTACTTACAAATATGTATTAAAAAATAGTACATGTGTAACGATCCGATTTCTAGTGGTGTCAGAAATTATGGTTCTGGGACCTCATTTCCGTAAACTGAATCTGTAAATATTAAATAAAAATATTTATAGGGTTACATAAAAATAAATTAAAATTCAATTAAGCAATTTAGTCGAAAAAGTGGTTAATTAAGGTCAGAGACTAAATTCTTAAAGTCCAACTGCTATAGATTTTAATTAAAAAAAGGCTTAGGAATTAAATAAAAATTATCCAAAAGATAAAAATGGCTAATAAAACATTTTTGAATAGTTGATAGTGGATGATGATGATGGATTCCATTAATTTAGCTTAAATATGATTAATTAATTAAATTATAAACATAATATATATGAAATGAGCGTAAGGAGAGATGCAATTTCTTCTTCTCCAATCGAAAAAAATAAATAAAACATAGGGAAGACATAATTTTTGAAGTTTAATGTATTTTTTCATTCAATTCAAGTAAGTCCTTAGCCATTTTACTTTAATTTTTATGGAAATTGAATCATGAGAGCTTGATTTAGCTAGCCCATGTACCAATTGGTGAAATTGTTAAAGTTTTTGAAAGTTTCCATTATTGAGAAATAGATGAAATTGGTGTGAATTTGATAGAAACTAAGCTTAGATTATGAAATGGACTAAATTGTAAAGCTTAATTGTTAGTTTCATTGATTAGGAACCAAATTGAATAAAGTGAAAAACTATTATGAAATTTCAATAGGAAAAGAAAGTAGGAGGTCCTTAATTAATATATGTAAGATTAGATTTTAATCTGAAGCTTTAGATCGAAAGTTATGCTTGTCCCAAGTTTAAGGACTAAATTGAATTAATTGAAAAATAAGTTCATCTTTGTAATTGAATGTGAATTGGATGGGAAATTGATAATGTATATGTTTTGTGATTGTACATAGCTAACATCGATGTAAAACCTTCAAAAGGGAAAGGAATAACGAAAGTTGTCGACGAGTGACTCGGAAACTCAGCTGTATTTCTGTGATTCAGGATCAATTTAATTGTTGCATATTCAAGATGTTTTGCATAATATGATATCGATGTGAGATGAAAATGGTTATTGAATTGCTATGATTGAGATTAACTATCAAGATAAAGGACTAAATTGAATAAAATGGAAAGTAGCATATCGTATGATTTATGATATTTGGTATGAAATTGAGTTGAAACATGTTATATGAATTGATGAGTTGATGATAAATTGAGATTGATGGAATGTGAATTGAACTATATAATGAAATTAGAAAATCAGTTACCCTATTAATTGTCTAGGCAAAGTCGGATATAGTTGTCATGCCATAAGATAAATTGAGTACGGGATTACTTTGACTATAAGTCTATGAGCATTGGGCGCATTTCCTTCATACGTTCTAATAGGTGTTGGGCACAACCATTCCTTTGATTATACAAATAAGCACTGGGGCAATCTATTTACTTTGGACATTTTGATGAGGAACTGGGTGCCAAATTGGTGTGTTGGTTGGGTTCTGTATGTCTGTTCCAGTTCGAGTTTGAGTCATGTTAATAAGGGATATAAATAGCTCAATTGATTAAATGATGGTTGAAACGAATTAATGTTATGAAATTGTACTACATGTACTTAAAATGTGATGTATGATTATCGATAGGATGTGAAAAACCATGTAAACCAGTTAAACGAGCTTGCGGGTCAATATGGAAAGATAACGATTAAATTGAATCAACTTAGAAATGAAATGCAAATTTGATTGACTGCATTAAATTGGATAGAATTGTGAAAATTAATTATATTGGTATGATATATTCAACTAGCTTTCTAAATAAGGTAATATATATACATAGTTGACTCATTTGGCATGTTTGGGGTATCTTGTGGCATATATATGTAGTTTTGTGGATTGATGATTAGCATTATATATATGAATTGATTGATAATGGTATTGTATTTGATATATGCTATTGATATAAAATTGTTTTGTTTTGACTTGAATCATGGAAATACCACTGAGCATTATCGCTCAGCATACGATTTGTTTTTTCGTGTGCAGGTATAGGTACATCTCGAGGTCCCATGAAGTGATTCCAACATCCAAGAAGTGATCCTTGACTCAGGAAAAGTGTTTATAGTCCCGTTTTGTTTAATATATGGCATGTACCTAGGTTGAGTCAATTTTTGGCACAATACCTAATCATGATCATATTTGAATATAGAATTGGTGAATTAGAAATGGTCAAATAGTTGAATTGTGTATATGCATTTGGCACTTTAATGACTTATATGTGAATGTGAATTATTGTGACTATAAATGTATGAATGCATATGTTTAAATTGCAAATGGTTGGAAGTTGTCGTAAGTGTGTAATATTGTAACAACCCGTTTTCAGTGAAATCGGAATAGTAGTTTTAGGACCACAAATCTGACGTCAAAATATATATTCCATTATTATTTTAATGTCTATACCATGTTAGTAATATAGTATAAAAATTTCATTAGGAAATTTTACCGTTTGCATGTTTAATTCGATAAAAAGGACTAAATTGCAAAATATGCAAAACTAGAGTTCTATAAGCTAAAGGGATATAATAGCTATGAAATTAAATGATTGGAGCGTTTATGTTGTAATTAAACTATTGACATGTTGAGTGGACAAATATGAACATTTATTAGGTGATTTTAAAGGTTATATATCAAGGTTAATTTAGTAAATTAGTAATTAAGTAATTAAAATAAGATAAAGAAATGAAAGATGTCATCTTTCTTCCATCTTCACCACCGAAAATCAAAGAAGAAAAACACCATGGAAGCTTGAACATTGGGCCTTCTCAATTTTGCTTACATGTGAGTATTGTTTGTCCCGTTTTTAATGATTTCTATGTTTTTTGGTTCGTTATAGCTTAATCTAGCTAGCCCAGGTACTAATTTGCAAAATTGTTGAATGTCTAGGGTTTTACCATGAATGCATTTTAGTTATTTGTGATGTTTAATGGAAAAAAATGAATCTTTGTTGTTAGATAAACAACTTTTGTTAAGTGATTTTTAATGAATTTGTAAATTAGGGATTTAATTGTAAAATATGAAATATTCATGGTGTGTTCAAGAAATAATGAAATGTGTGGGCTACTATAAGCTTGTAGATATTTGACTAGGCTTAGGTAGGGATGAAATTGCGTGAATTTCATTTTACGAGTCTAAGGACTAAGTTGTAAAGAAATCAAAAGTGTAGGGGCAAAATTATAGCTAAAATATGAATTTGAGTTAAATTGAATAGAATGATTATTGAATTGAGTTGAATTTATTCATTTAGGTAAAGATAAACCACATACGACTTTAGATCGAGGCAAAGAAAAAGCTTCGAATTAGTCAACTTTATTTTCTACGTTTATCATCGAGGTAAGTTCATATGTTTAAGTTTTGTTTTTATTTTATGAATTGAATGTTATTACTGTATAATATTAAATTGAGTGTTGACGGAAAAATCCAATGGTTTAACATCGATCATCGACAAATGAGAATGTATAGCGTTGGGTTAACGAATAGGAAAAGGGATAGCTTCGACTATCAATTATGAAAAGGGATGGTGACGACCATAAACAATGAAAAGGGATGGTGACAACCATCAAACTATGAAAATCGATAGCTTCGGCTATCGATTTATGAAAAGGGATAGTTTTGGCTATCAAATTATGAAAAGGGATGGTGACAGCCATCGAACAATGAAAGGAGATGGTAATGACCATCGAACAATGAAAAGGGATGGTGATGACCATAAAATTATGAAAAGGGAAAGCTTTGGCTATTGAACTATGAAAATGGATAACTTCGGTTATCGAATTACGAAAAGGGATAGGTTAACCATCATATTATTACCTCGTGTGAACTTCGGTAAGAGTTTTCAATGTAAATTACATTAGTTTGATGAAAGGTAAGTAATGCGTACCTTGTGAAAGTTAAGAGTATAAATGTACATATATAAGTTTTTGTGTAACAGCCCATTTTTAGTCCAACAGGAATAGTGGTTTCGGAACCACAAATTTGAGGTTGAAATATTTATTTTATTATTATTTTAATGTTTAAAACATTTTTTAATGATTGTGTGAAAGTTTCGTTTAGAAATTTTATAGTTTGAACGGTCAATTTGATAAAAAGGACTAAAGCACGTAAAGCGTAGAACTTGAGTTCTAATAGTTAAAGGTGTCTAATAGCTATAGAACCATAATGTTAAGGTCCTTATGTTGTAACTAGACCATTTATGTATGAGTGGACAATTATGGGTATATATTAAGTGATTTATAAAGGTTATTATTAAGGTTAATTAGGTAATTTACGAATTAAAGATAAAATAAGTAAAATAAAAAAAATTTCTGTAACAGCCCGATTTTAGCTAAATCAAAATAGTGGTTTCGAAACCACAAATCCGAATTCATAAAATTATTTTAATACTATTTTCAGTGTTATAGCATCTGATAATATATGTGTAAAATTTTCGTGAGCTAATTTTATCGTTTAATAGCTCAATTTGAGAAAAAAAGGACTAAATCGCGTAAAATGTAAAAGTGGCATTCTGTATGTTAAATGTGCTTAATTGCCATGGCTTATTACATGAAAGGTCCTTATGTTGATATTAGACCATTGATAGTGGAATTTGTCATAAATGGCAATAGATTTAATGTTTTAAATGTTATTTAAATAAGGTTAATTTAGTAATTTAGTAAATAATGTATATTAAATAAAATAAAAGATGAAAACATGTTCATCTTTGTTTTATTACAACCAAAATTAGAAGAAAAAGAAACCATGGGAGAGCCTTTAGGGTCTGGCACATATTTGGCTTAATTAAGGTATGGATCTAGCTCGGTTTTTTATAATTTCTATGTTTTTGTGATCGTTGCTTTGAGTACTAGCTAGCCCGTGCCTTAACTTTCAAATTAGTTGATGATTTTATGAAGTGCCATTGTTGAATCTATGTGCTTTGTGATGGTTGATATGAATAATGGAAGATAAATGATAGATTAATAATGTTTTGTTAAGTGATTTTTAGAGAAAATACAAATTAGGGATTAATTTGTGAAAAGATGAAAATGTGGGGTTAAAAGTGTGAATAAATGAAAATTTTGGCTGATAGAGGTCCCTATGAAATTCGGTCAAGCATGGGTCTTATTGAATTTTGTGTATTTATGAAATAAAGACTAAATTGAATAAATGTGGAACTTTAGGGGCTAAAGTGTAAAAATGCCCAAATATGTGTTTGTGGATTAAATTGAATGAATCAATGAATAAATGAGTTAATTTTGAATGTATATAGATCAAGAACGACAGAAATCAGATTTAGATCAGGGGAATCAAAAGTTATCGAGTAGTCGATCCGATCTGATCCGATCCATTTAGTGTATATACGAGGCAAGTTCATATGCAAATAAATGTCTTTAAATTGAATTATATGTTTATTTGTCCTTGAACCACTATGAATGTTGAATGAGCAAATACGAGCAAGAATCGACGAAGTTATGACATCTGAAAGTCCCGTACGAACCTTAGGAACAGTATAGGATACGAATGTCATGACATTAAGTTATCGAGATGTGATTACAAGTAAGACCATGTCTGGGACATTGGCATTGTATTGTGATTATGTGTAAGACCCTGTCTGGGACATTGGCAGCGTTAATCGATTTCGTGTAAGACCCTGTCTGGGACAGTGGCATCGATATGTAATAACATGTAAGACCATATCTGGGATATGGCATTTTATGAGCTACATGAGATTGCCAAGTATCCTTAATGATTTTGAACGGTTCAATGGGCAAAGTCAAGTCGAGAAAGAATGTGTGAATGAGTTAAATGGCTCAGGTACGTACTAGATTCATACGAGTAATGAAATTGAAGTATTTGATGAATTCAATTATGATATTGAATATGTGTATTATGGGAAAGGTTTTTGATCTTATAAATGTTTACTCATAGTTGCCTATAGATGGAAATGATATTGATTCATGTGATAATTTATTTGTATATGGCTTACTAAGCCTTTAAAGCTTACTTTGTGTGTTCTTTCCTTATTTTATAGATAAATCGAAGCTAGCTCGGACTCGGGGATTATCAGGAACATCGTCACACTATCGATCATCTTGTTGGTACTTTTGAAGCTTTGTAATTATGATATATGGCATGTATAGGCTAGTAGTTTAATAATAAGTTTTGAGATATGATATTAGTCATTTGTATTGGCTTGTGAAATGATGTAAATGTTGGTGTGTTTGGCCATTTAAGTTGGCTTGAATTAGGTGTTTGATAAATAATTCATGATGTATAAGTTGTCATATGTTTTGGTTTGTTTGGTATAGTTATATGGTTGCTCAAGTAACTAGTTGTCATTTGGTGAGTTAATGCTCTTGGTTTTGAGATGATGAAATGGTATGATTTGAAGCATGAAATAGATGATAATAATGAGGAAATGCATTTAGAAATTATGTAAGTTTGATGATTTTGGCATATTGATTTGGTATGTTTTGGTTGTGGATTTGAGTAGTTAAGAGAATGGTTTATAAATGGCATGAAATGTGGATGAATTGGCATGTTTTGGATGCCTATAAATGTATTGAAATGGTACCATATTGGTTGCTAGGTGTGCTTGAGAAAAGGGTGGCAAATTGGCTTTGCAAATGGCCTATTTTTGTCCACACGGGCAGAGACACGGGCGTATGTCTCAGCCGTGTGTGACACACGGTCATACTACACGGTCGTGTGTCCCCTGGGGTACCCTTTCGATTTAAGTCAGTATACCCTATAGGTTTGACACGGCCTAGACACACGGGTGTGTCTACTGGCCTTATGTGACACATGAGCTGGCACATGGGGGTATGGCCGGCCGTGTGACCCAAGTCAGTAACCCCTCTAGTTTTTACACGGCCTAGCACACGGGTGTGTCCTCGATTGTGTGGTGCAAGTCAGAATGTATGCCCTGTTTTCACACGGCCTGTTCACATGGGCGTGTGACCCTTAAATAATTAAAATTTTTATAAGTTTTCCAAAGTTTGCAAATGTTATCAGTTTAGTCCCAAACCACTTTTAAGCATGTTTTAAGGTCTTGTAGGACCTTATAAGGGACAATGTGGATGAGTTGAATGGATATTGATTTTGAATGCATAAATGTATGTGAATGATGTGTATTATTCGGTAATGCCTCGTAACCTTGTTTCGACAACGGATACGGGTTAGGGTTGTTACAATTTCCACCCATTATCTTCATCTTGAACCGAAATTTAGGTAAGGAACCACCATTGTTAGGGCTTTCAAGGTTTGGCCAAGTCCTTGTGTGCATGTAAGTCTATATTGATTCGGTATTTAATGATTTCTATATTTTGGAGATCGTTGCAACTAGTACTATCTAGCCTAGGGACTATTTTTGCAAAACTGTTAAAGATTTTAAATGTTGCCATTGATGAATACATGAGTATTTTGATGTTTAATGATAGATTATGAATGTTTGATGATAGTTATACAAGTTTTGTTAAGTGATTTTTGAAAGAAAATGCAAAATAAGGATTAAATTGAGAAATGTGTAAATTGGGTGGTATAAATGTAAAATAAATGAAAAATATGGACTGCTAGGGTTATAATGGTAATTTGGCTAGCATGGGTTAGTTATGAATTTCATGAATTTGTGATTTTGTGTAATAAGGACTAAATTATAAAAATGTGAAAGTTTAGGGGCTAATGTGTAAAATAGCTTAAATGCGTATTTTGGATTGAATTGAATAAATAGAGGAATAAATAAGCTGATTTTTATTAAATCAAGAAAACAGGAATTCAGGCTTCGATCAGGGAAAAAGTAGAGTAATTGAATAGTCGGTCCGTTTCGTCATTTCCGTACACGAGGTAAGTTCGTGTAATTGAACTTAAATGTGTATTTATTTAATTGATGTTATATGTTAAATTTGGAAGATTTTGAATTAAATGTACAATATAAGTAAGAAGAATTGCTAAATAAGACCAGAGCTGAGCTATGGCAAATCAGATAATAAGACCATAACCGGGTTATGGCATGTGAACGTAAGACCACGACAGGGCCATTGCAATGTATGTGTAAGACCATAGTTGGACTATGGCATCGAAAAATCGATGTACTCGTATCGTAAGTATTTATAAACTCGGAGTGATTTGATAAGTGAATTGGTGAGAAATAGATACGTATCGGTATAGGTATGTACGAAAAACTATTCAAATAATGAGCTAATGGAAGTTGAGAACTTTATGTTAACTCAGCGATTGATGCTTTGATGCAATTTATGTCATCTATTTAGAAATGTTAATGAATAATGAGATTTTTTTAGTTTTACATATGAACTTACTAAGCTTTATAGCTTACTTTGTTTACTTTTCTATGTTTTATAGTATTTCGAAGCTAGCTCGGATCCGGGAATCATCAGGGACTTCATCGCACTATTGGACATCTATTTTAGTACTTTTAAAGTTTGTGTATATGGTATATGGCATTTATAGGCTTTGGTCATTTTGGTATGTTTGATGAAAATGTATTTGGCCATTTGAGTTAGCTTGTGATGATAAATTTTGATGATGTTTATAAATGTGGAAATGGTTCTATTTTGAGTTTGGTAATTAACCTATATTGTGTGATTGAGGTTGAAATTATAATGCTTAATGATATTAGGTAATTTGATTGCTAAAAGTGTTGATAATTTGGGAAGCTATGTGCTTGTGAATTGATGAATGATTATGCATGTTTGGAACGGATTAGTTAATTGAATTGTATATGTGAATTAGGTATGTAAATAGATGGCAAATGGTGGCTTATTTGTGATTTGTATTGATGATAATGAAATGGTATGAATTGAATATTGGTTGGTGATATTTCGCTGCTATTTGTGTCTTGAAATGGAACTATATGAGCTTGTATAGGTATGTGCAAATTGGGTGGCAAAATGGCTTGGTAAATAGCCTATTTTTGTCCACACGGTCAGAGACATGTGCGTGTGTCTCAACTGTGTGTGACACACGGTCATGTTACATGGCTGTGTGTCCCCTGGTGTTGAATTTGAAACCAAGTTAGTATGCTCCACACGGCCTCACACACGGGCGTGTGACTTGGCCGTGTGGCATAAGTCAATATACCCTACAGGATTGGCATGGCCTAGCACACGGCCTGGTACACGGACGTGTATGGCCATTTTTAGGGCACACGGGCTAGCCACACGAGCGTGTGTGTTGGCCGTGTAACCCAAGTCAGAGAATTATATAAGATCAGACACGGGTTGGGGCACAGTCATTTTCTCCCATTTCGAATGTCCACACGGCTTGTGACACAGACGTGTCTGGTGGGCATGTGAAACACACGGCTTGGCCACACGGGCGTGTGTCCCTTGTTTTAAGAAAAAATTTCAAAGTTTCTTGAAAGTTTCTTGAGTTACTGATTTAGTCCCAAACCACTCCTAAAGCATGTTTTGGGCGTCCTAGGCTCGTATAATGGACAAATTGATTGAGAATGAATGATGATTGTATGTATTGATTGAATGTATAAGGAAAGTATTTTTAAATGTATTGTAAGTCTGGTAATGCACCGTAACCCTATTCCAGCATTGAATACGGGTGAAGGGTGTAACACCCCTAACCCTTAACCGACATCGAATTAGGGTTACGAGGCATTACCAGACAGACAGAACATTTCGAACCAATTCAGAATCAAAAATATTATTTAACATCATTTCATAAGCAATCATCTCTAAATATAGTCTACGAGACCTAAAACATACATTTAAGGAAAGGTCGGAATTAAACCGAACCCATTCAGAATTTTCAGAACTCAACCAATTCTTTCAAACTGTTAAAGTCACACGCCCGTGCGACTAGGCTGTGTGTCACACACGGGCACTAGACACGCCCATGTGAACCAGCCGTGCCAAAAATAGGTCCTATATTGACTTTTTCACACGGCCAATAGGCATGCCCGTGTACCATGGCCGTGTGATAGTTAGCTACCTACTAACTTTAGCCCACGGCCATATGACACACCCATGTGTCAATACCGTGTTGTTCTTAGGAGAATACTACTTTTCTTACACGGCCACAAGGCACGCCCGTGTCCCCTAACTGTATGGCACCAAGGAGGCTTGGTTTTAGCCAAATTTGCCACCCCTTTTTGGGTCCAACCCTATAAGAAATAATATACAACATTCATACAAAAATTTCGAACCAATTCCATGCTCAAAACATGCTTCATTATAATAAAAACATATTAGATCATAAAACACTACAACCATACATCATTTGGCACCATCAACCAAATACCAAAACTATATACAACATTTCATTTGCTAGCCAACTCCTATGACATAATATATACACATCAAAACTTATATACATAGACCTTCTAGCCTATACATGCCATACTTTAAAATATGTACACTTTCAAAAGTACCAAAATGAGATTGATAGTGTGGTGACGATCCTTGACTATCCCCGAGCCTTCAGTAGCTACGATGACTGTAAAACAGACAGTAAACACACAGAGTAAGCTACAAAGAGCTTAGTCAGCCAAATACAATTGGTCTAACTACTAAAGCATATAAGTACAATTCAACCATAAAGATTCATAACCATTTCAGAGAATAATTCATAAACTTAACCATGCTCCTTTGTTTGCATATATGCCATGCTTCATTTCCATACATATTTCACAAAGACAGAGTTTTTCATATTCAAAAATTTAGTACGATACAAACGTACCTGCATAGGTTATACATTTCATATACTCAATCTAAGATTTCGTATGCTATCATCAGACGGGTCAGAAACGATACAGATGCTCATAAACAAGTACAATGCCGACGTCTCGGATGTGGTCTTACATGTAATTCAATATCGATGCCTCTGTCCCAGACAGGGTCTTACACGAAATAAGATATGATGCAGATGTCCCAGACATAGTCTTATACATAAATCTCAATCGAGGCCTGTGTCCCAGACACGGTCTTACACGATGTCTCAGACAGATGTCAACTTTTCTTAGAAACATACAGAGCTTTTCAGATACTAACATATTATCATACTTTACTCCAAATATATTTATCCGGCACTCAAGGCCATCCAGTACAGATTATAGTTTATATGTGCAGAATTTATTTCAATTAACACGTAATTGTAATTTGACTTACATCGGAAGGATTTCGGATAAAACGAGTCTACTATTCAACTATTTTGGACTTCCCCCGATCTAAGTCTTATTTTCTTTGTTCTTGATCTAATACAATACAAGTTCAACCATTCAATCATTCATTACATTCAATTTAATCCATATACACATATTTAGGGCACTTTACATTTTAGCCCTTACATTTTCACTCTTTGACAATTTAGTCTATTTTTCACAAAATCACACATATGCAAAATTTATTTGCAACAAGGGCTAGCCAAATTTTCATGACTTCTATATAAGCCTATAAAACATGTTTAATTCACAATTTAGTCCTTCAAAACCTTATTTTCAAAATTTAGTCCAAATAGCTCAATTTCATCAAAAACTCAAGGACAAAACTTATGAACCATCTACAAAGCCTTCATAATTCATTCAAAAACATCACAAAACTCATGATATCAACAATGGAAATTCATGAAATCTTTAACAGAAATAGAAATTCAGACATGGGCTTTGAAGAACACGAAGCAATGATCACAGAAGCGTAGAAATTATCAAAAACCGATCAAAAATACATACCTAATTGATGCTTGCAAATGCCGAAACCATAAGGCTCTTTTTATTTTTCTTTTTCTTGGTATTTTTGGCAAGAACACATGGGATATGGCTAATTTATGCATTTTGTTTACTTTAATTAACATAAAATACTAAATACCAATTTTGCCCCATTTATTAAGCCATTAATAAATCATTATAATAAGGCCATAATAGCCCAATCATGTTTCTAATGGTTTAATAAGAACTTAAGGACCTTTATTATTGAAAGCCAAGCAAAAAAGGCACTTTAACAATTAGCACGCAACTTTTGCGTTTTACGCGATTAAGTCCTTATTCATAATTAAGCACAGAAACAGACAAATTAAACCACATAAATTTCACAGATATAAATTCACATATCACAGACACAAAAAATAATATTAAAATATTTTTAGACTCGAATTTGTGGTCCCGAAACCACTATTTTGACTAAGGTCTAAACCAGACTGTTACAAAGGGTGTTACATTTTGAATTAGTTATTTTCAAGTTGGATGGAGTTTACATGCTTTGTGGTTGTCTATTGTATTAGAAAGGTTAGGCTGTGTGTGCATTATGAACGTACTAAGCATGACATGCTTACTTTGTGTTAATTTTCTATGTTTTGTAGTTGTTGAAAACTAGTTTAGGTTGGAAAAGTCTTCGGAGACCTATCACACTATCTATCGGCTCTTTCGGTACTTACGGATGTTTAATTTTGGTTTTAATGGCATGTATAGGTATTTTGCCTAATGTTGGCCATGTGTTTTGGTTGTGGAATAACCAATTGGTTTGGCTTGTAATTTTGCATTTTGATGTTGATATGAGCTTTGTAATAGTCCGGCTTAGACCCTAGTCAGAAAAGTGATTTCGGGACCATAAATTTGAGTCAGAAAAATATTATAAATATTATTTTCCATGCTTATGGTATGTGAATTTGCATGTGTGAAAGTTTCGTATGAAAATTTATTTGTTTGTGTGCTCAATTAGATAAAAAGGACCTAATCGCATAAAATGCAAAAGTAGTTTCCTATTTTGTAAAGGTATTTATTTGTCATGGCTTTATAAAGCAAGGGTCCTTATGTGGTTATTAGCCCATTGACAAGATTAATGGACATAAATGGACATTTGGTAATGGTTTAATTATGTTATAAAATAAGGGCAAAATGGAAAATTGATTAATATGTTAATATTAATCAAAACAAATCAAACTGTGGCCATTTTATTCATCTTTTTATTCCAAAAATAGAAGAGAAGAACGGGTTTTAAGCTTCATTTCATTCGACCATTGATTTTCTTAATTAAGGTCTGGATTTTGTTCAGTTTTTGATAATTTCTACGTTTTTGTGATCGTTGCTTTGTGTTTTACTAAGCCCATGCCTCAATTTCTGAATTTGATTATGATTTTAAGTTATACCATTGATGAAACTATGAGTTTTGTGAAGTTAGTTGTTGATAAGTGGAAGATATGTTTTGGGTTAACATGTTTTGTCTTTGGATTTTTGGTGATTTTGAGTAAAATGGGCTAAATTGTGAAATTCGTAAATTGAAGGAATAAAATGTGAAATAAATGAAATGTGTGGACTAGTATGAATACTAGGAGAATTTTGCCAAGCATGAGTATATGCAAATTATGTGTATTTTATGGTTTTGTCAATTAGGGACTAAATTGTCAAAATGTGAAAATGTGAGGGCTAGTTTTCAAAATACCCTAAATGTATGTTTGTGGATTGAATTGAATGACTTGGTGAATAAAATGGTTAATTTTGAATACATATAGATCAAGAAAAGAGGAATTCAGATTTAGACCGAGGAAAGTCGAAGATAATCAAGTAGACGATTCAAATCGACAATTCTGAGTACGAGGTAAGTTCGTACGGAATAAATGATATTATAGTCATATTTTAATACTTTAAAGATGCATGATTTGTGTAGATGTTTTACTATCGTTTGTGTAAGTGGATAAATAAAGGTGTTCGGCACTAAGTGTGCGATTTGAAATAGTTGCGGTTATAAATAGCACTAGTTTGCGAAACGGAATAGCTTTGGCTATATGAGGCACTAAGTGTGCAATACTAAGGTAGCTTCGGCTATTTGAGATGGCACTAAGTGTGCGGAATCATTTTAGCTTCGGCTAATCATTAAAACACTAAGTGTGTGAATTCTTAAAGCGTGAAAAGACTTCGGAAAGAGTTAATGTATTCGAATGGGAGGTAAGAATGAAAATGAATAATGAATAAA
Organism: Gossypium hirsutum; assembly: GCF_007990345.1. Taxonomy (NCBI): domain Eukaryota; kingdom Viridiplantae; phylum Streptophyta; class Magnoliopsida; order Malvales; family Malvaceae; genus Gossypium; species Gossypium hirsutum. The sequence continues at coordinate 81,774,999 of NC_053428.1, read as the reverse complement.
TATGGGAAAGTTCAGGTATGTATGAAACCTATGTGGTAGATGATACTGTGTGTATAAAGCTTGATAAGTTGGTATGAACATATTAATTTGTGATGGAATAGAATTGATAAATGATTTGAGAACTACTAAGTGTCTATTAGATGATGATGTTTTCTATTACATAAAATGTTGGTTATATTTAGTATAAGCTTACTAAGCTTTTGAAAGCTTACTTTGTGTGTGTTTTCATTGTTTTATAGATATCGAAGCTATTGTGTGTTTTCATTGTTTTATAGATATCGAAGCTACTGTGAGCTCAGGGATCGTCAAGGATTGTCACCACACTATCGAACCTTGTTTTGGTACTTTTGAAATATATATTGAAGTATGGCATGTATAGGCTAGAAGTGTTTGGATTATGTTTTGTGATGTATATATTTAGCCATGTGATATGGCTTGGTATGGTTGTGATTATGATATAATTTTGGTATATGAAATGTGGGGCAATATGATATATTTGGTGTGTTTATGTATGGATAAAAGAGATGGTAAGTTTTGGTAAGTTTTGAGCATGAGATTGAATGATGTGTTGAAACATAAGTTTTGGTATGATTTAAGTTTAGGGGTGAGTTTGAATGGGTAGTGCATTTACCTACGGTTAGTGTAAAAATAACGGTGGCGGTGAGATTAGATATTGTAGCGATACTGTAGAGTGAGATAAAAAGTAAGCTAAACGCATCGCACCGCACCGCACCGCCGCCCCAAACCCACCCTAGGTTTTGGTATGCTTTGGTTGATGAGTTGAGTTGGGAATGTGGTTGGCAATGATATGTCATGAATGGCTTATGTTTTGGTTGTGAATTAGTTATAAATGTTGTGAAAATATGCTTAGTTTGGTGCTTGCAGGTTTGACCTAATTAGGGTGGTAAGTTGGCTATTCAAATGGCCTATTTTTGTCCACACGAGCAGAGACATGGGCGTGTGCCTCAGCCGTGTGTGACACACGGTCACGTTACATGGCCGTATGTCCCTTAGGGTACCCTACGAATTAAAGTCAGTATACCCTCCAGTTTTAACATGGCCTAGACACATGGGAGTGTCTATTGGTCGTGTGTGTCACACGGGTTGGCACACGAGCGTGTGGTCGACCGTGTGGTCAAGTCAGTAGCCTCTCTAATTTTCACACGGCCTGGCACACGGGCGTGTCTTGAGGCCGTGTGGACAAGTTAGTATGTATGCTCTGTTTTGGCACGGCTTAGACACACGGGCGTGTGACCTTTGAAAAGTTGAAAATCTAAGTTCGGAAACTTTCATATTTTATCAATTTGGTCTCGAATGCATGATTTAGACTTTGTATGCTCATTTTACATTCATATTGAATATGAATGACTTATATTATTGAAATGAGATGGTATTTAATATATGATTGTTTTGGACTAAGTTATAAGTTCGGTAATACCTCTTAATCTATTCCGGCGACAATTACAGATTAGGGGTGTTACAAGCTTAGTTTATGGCATGTAAACAATAAGTTTGAATTGTGATAGATGAATATGCATTTTGTATAAGCCTTAAATCTTGTTGTGGTTTGGTATCTTGTTATAAAAGGTATTTATATATGTCTATTGATGTTGGAGAATGAATGGCTTATTTTGTACTATTTGATAGGCTTTGGTAAGTTAATTCAATGGTTTGAATTGATGCAAGTTTAGTTGAAAGTTAGTTAGTCATTTTGGAAAATTTGAATACATGGTTAAACATGTTTACATATTGTCATTTGAGGTGCCTAAGGGCATTTTGGTTGTATGATGTTATATCATATGTACATGATTTATTTATTCTTGATTTTGGTGCCTTACTAAGGCATGTGCATATATGCATTTTGGTAATAGGTTCATGCTAGTTTGGGTGAGAAAAATGGCTGGTAAAATGACCTATTTTAGTTCACATAGGCAGAGACACGGGCGTGTGTCTCAGTCGTGTGTCACACACGGCCATGTGTCCCCTGTAGCTTTCAAAGGGTTGCAAGTCAGGTTGTTACATGGCCTAGCACATGACCTGGTACACGGCGTGTGAGGTTACTTCGAAGGGTACATGGTCTAGCACACGGGCGTATGGCTTGGCCGTGTAACCAAGTCAGAGAGTTACACGGGCACGAACATGGGCTGGGACATGGCCATGTGTCTCTATTTCGAATGCCCACACGGCCTAATACATTGGCATGTCTCTTGGCCATGTAAGTCACATGGCCTGGCCACACGGCTGTGTGACCCCTACAGCTTTGAAAATTTTTAATGTTTTTCGAAAAATTCTTTGAGTTTCCGATTTAGTCCCGATTTGTTTCTAATCCATATTGGGCCTTAAGGGCTCGTGTATGGGACAATATAAATGATTTTGTTTGGTTTTTGATATGAATATTGATGTGTTTTGAAATGTTGAAATTTCTGTCTGTTTGTTTTGTAATATTCGGTAATGCTCTGTAACCCTATTCTGGCGGCGGATACGAGTTAAGGTGTTACAAATATAACATATATGATTATTAATCACAAATGAATACATGAATGATGAAACATGTTAGAAATTGTATGTTTTGGAATGACACTTTAGTTCAATTGTTGAGTTTTGTAGATATAAACTGATTTTCAGGTAAAACAAGTTGGTACCAAATTAGATCTGTTAGAAACAGAGAGTCACGTCGCGACATCGGACACTTGTCTTCATGACGAGGCAAGCTAGTATGTTTCATCACGACGAGGAACCCCAAAAGTCATGATGTCAACCTAAAAGTTTGAAAACATTACAGTTTAGTCTTAATTCGACTTCGAGATAATAATACAACTTTCGTAAGCTTGTGTTAGATCCAAAAATGATTGTATATCATATTATGTGCATGTATTGCTTGCAATTAAATGTATAATTGTAGCAACCCATTTTTTAGTGGTGTCTAAAACAGTGGTTTTGAGACTACAACTCTAACGAGTAAGTCCATAATTATTATTTAACTCATATAGTTCATAATAAATTTTGATTTGATTAAATTTTGCTAATTAAATAAATAGTTAAGTATAAGTGGTTTTTCTCGAAAGTCAAGTAGCTTTGAAAAATGAGGTTTTGAGACCTTGTTTCTGTAAACCGAGCTCATAAATATTTTTATTAAATATTTATGGAGTTACTATTTATGTACATTGAATTTTGGTCTGAAATTTTTAATGTTTGGCTAGTTAATTAAAGATAAAGGACTAAATCATAAAAGACGTAAAACTTAGTGGCTATTGAATTTTAATGATTAAATGGCTTAATTATTATAAGCGGAAGGATTTATAAGTCAATAATACCATTTTTATTAAAGTGGACGGTTAGTAGGTATATTTAAACATTTTCTTTACATTAATTTTTAAGTTAAAAATAAGTACAATTGAGAAAAACATAAAAAAAATAAAACATATCATATTTCTCATAGAGTTTCCACCGAAAACCAAAATTAAAAATCTGGGACTAAATTTAATAAATTGCAAAACTTGGATTCTAGAAGCAATTTGTATGAAATTGTTTAGATTATGAATTAGAAGGTCTTGGAGATCAATTTGCCCAAATTCTAAATTTTTGGACAAAAATAGGCTTGCATGGATGAAATTTTAAAGAAAGAGCATAAGGGCATTTTGGTCATTTGTCATTTTAATGAATTGAAATGGGAGAAATCAAGCCAAAATCAACCATTTTCTTCTTCATGGCTGCCGAAAATTGAAGAGACACCATAGCTAGGGTTTTCAACATTTTCCAGCTTAATAGTAAGTACTCCTAAGCCCCGTTTTTCATGCTCTTCGTATTTTTGAAATCCCGGTAGCTTGCTCTCTACATTTCTATCCATATTTCATGCTAGGGTTCATGTTTAAAAATTTATCCGTGCATGAGTTGCTTGTACTTTGATGTATTATGGAGGAATATGAAAGATGAATGTGTATTAAACATCTTTTCCTAGTTGATTTTCATGAAAAAACCTTATAGAGACTATTTTGCAAAAGATGTAAATGTATTGTAGAAATGAGAAAATAATGGATAATGTGGGCTACCATAAGAAGAAAAAGTGTTCGGCTAGGCTTGGGTAAGATAGAAAGTGTATGTGTTTCATTAAACGAGCCTAGGGACTAAATCGTAAAAATGTGAAAGGTTAGGGGCAAAATGCTCATTTGGACCGGGAGTACATATTAAACTTGAAATACATAATGTAGTGTATTAATGAGTTCATTTTGTTGATATAAATCCCAAGGAACAAATTTCGGAGGTCGATCGTGGTAAACACAAGGTTTCAGAATAAGCAAAACACAACTCCGAAAAGAATACCAGGTAAGTTTGGATAACTTAAAGTAAACCCCTAAAATGCACAATTGTATGATTTATGAATGCTTTATGATTGCATTTGTTATTGGTATGAAATATCATAGAAATGCATATTGATGATAACATGTGAAAAATATCTCAGTTGAGGTTGACAAAGGGAATTCGATGGATAAACCCTTATTGACATGTGAACTGAGATCCTGTATGTGTTGCAGTAAGGATTTAGCCTGGACAGGTAATCCGAGATCTCAAGTATGAAAAGGAATCTAGCCCGGATTGGTGTTCCTTGAATGATCAAGCCTCCCGAAGAATATGTGTACATGATGGATTCAGCCCGGACGGGTAATCCGATTAGGGTCTAAATTTAGCCTAGACTAGTAATTCAGATCCGAGCTCATTAAGGGTGTTGTCGTTATAAGGGATTTAGCCTGGACTGGTAATCCTAACATCACTTTATGAGTTCATATAATAGGGGGGATTTTTCCTGTACTGGTAATCCTGCCATATGATGTGAGGTTCGTGGGAGTGTTTATATGAAATGATCATTCGTATGAATTGACGGATAATGGGTATTCCATCGAGACTTCCTAGAAACGTAATGAGATTAACGTGGTATACATATGTGAATGAAATGTTGAATGATGAGCTCATCTAGTTAAAATTTCATGATATATGATTATGTGACCAACTCATTGATTGAGTGTATGTGATAGGAAATCATTTCATAATGGATGATTTTATGGTTTAAGTGTGGATGTATGCTAATTACTCGGTAAGTTTACTTTCCGGTTACTCGAGCTTACTAAGCATGAAAATGCTTACCCCCTCTCTTTTCCCTGTTTTACAGAGCTCGATGACTCATAAGGATTGGAAGACGGTTGGATAGGCAACACTCTATCAACTAGTCAAGCTTTGGTATAAAGACACTTCTATTTTGTTAATGACATGTATAGGGCTTTGAGTATTTTGTCATATGTGTCATTTGAATTGCCAAATGAAGGCATGTAAAGATGTATTCATCTTTTTTGTAGAAAGCCATGAAAATTGGCATATTTGGAAGTAGGCCATGACCTACCTTTATATGCATGTTTATGTTCTTATATGATGGGTCGTTACCAATTGGCAATGAGTCACATGAACGAGCCAATTTCGGACGAATTAAAGCAACATGGGAGCCCATAACATTAAAGAGGAAATAACCATTTATGTATGAAACAAATGATATGAGGTTTTCATACAACTATTTTCATTAAGATTATTTAAAAATGTAAAATTATGTTTTCTCTCAAACTTGGTAACTACTAAGCACAAGTAGTAGAAAGAGGTGACTAAAGGCTTGGAAAATATCCTATTAAGGTCCACATGGTTAGACACACGGGCGTGTGTGTAGGCCATGTGTGACATTCGGTCCATCCCTATGGGCGTGTGGTATGACCGTGTGTCCCCTGCACCTAAAACTTTAAGTCAAATTAGCACACGGGTAGGAGACATGGGCGTGTGTCTGGGCCGTGTTAATTTAACAGAATTCTCAAGTTTTGGACACAGGGTGAGCCCACGGGCGTGTGTCTTGGCTGTGCCTAAAAGTCAGTGTTTGCTATGGGTTAAAAGCATAGACGTGCCCTAGGCCACACGGACGTGGGTGACCACCGGCCTATCATACACGGGTGTGTGACACTTCTAAATAAGGAAATTTTCTAAAGTTATTAAATGTTCCCGGTCCTATCCTGAACTATCTCTATGTATATTTAGGGCCTTCAAGGCCCATTTAAAGGGCAAGATGTGAATGTCTAAAAGTTTCAAATCTGAGCTAAACCTGGAGAGTCGATTCAGTATGTTTTAAATGTAAAGTTTCGGTAATACCTCGAATCCTATCCTGATAACAGATACGGGTGAGGGGTGTTACATTTATTGGTATCAGAGTTACGGTTTAGTCGGTTCTAGGACTACTGTAGAGGACGTTAAAGTTCGCTATACATGCCATTATTTGAATGTTGATAGTGTGACGTCTCCTAATATTTTAAATTGTTTTAAACATAGTAAATGTCTTCCAATCAAGCACAAGATGAGTCCGAGGGAGCCGAGAGCCATGCTCCAGCTTCCGTACAACGAGCTGTATCTAGTAGTAGTAGAAGGGTAATGTCAGAAGGCCGAGAAGAGGCCCGAGCTGCATTCTTTGATATGATGGATGAATGGTTTGGGGATTATCTGAGAAATTGCCCCAATATACTAAGACCTCCCCCGCCCCCTAACCAATCTGATGAGGATGTGCCACGAGGTATGGCACCTGTGAGAATTGATAAAGCCCCTGTAGATAAGCTTAGAAAGTATGGGGCTGAGGAATTCAGAACGAAAGTTGATGATGACGCTGAAAGAGCCTAGTTTTGGCTCCAGAATAATACGCGGGTGCTAGATGATTTGTCATGCACACCCGAGGAATGTTTGAAGTGTGCTGTGTCCTTTTTGAAGGACACTGCATACAATTGGTGGAAGACCGTATCCTCGGTAGTGCCGAAGGAACATATTACTTGGGATTTCTTCCAAGTAGAGTTTAGGAAGAAATATATTAGCCAACAGTTTTTGGACTCGAAGCGAAAGAAGTTCCTGGAACTCAAACAAGGGAAAAAGACTGTAGCAGAATACAAGAGAGAGTTCGTACGACTAAGTCAGTACGCAACTGAATGGGTCCAAACTAAATGGAAAATGTGTAAACGTTTTGAGGAAGGCGTGAATGAGGACATCAAATTGTTGATTGGTATCTTGGAAATACGGTAGTTTGTCGCATTGGCCGGTCGAGCCAAGAAGGCCGAGGAACTTAATAATGAAAGAAAACAAGCTAAAAGAGAGGCTCGAGTTACGAGCAAGAGGTCTAGCGGTAAAACACTCTAGTTCTCCATGAAGAAAGCGAGGAGCCTGCATGAACGCTCTACTTCGTCAGTGGAATATTCAGATAGATCAAGAAGCTCTAAGCGACAAGGTCAAAAGTCATCCTCTCCGATGGTGACTAGTGTGGGGAGTGTAGATGATCAAAAACCGAAGTGTAAGAGCTGCAACAAATTTCACTTTGGAGAGTGCCGAATGAAAAGTGGCGTATGTTTCAGGTGTGGTTCTCTTGATCATTTTCTCAGAGAGTGCCCGAAACAAGATGAAAAATATGAGGAATTAGCTCTGAAGTCGAATGCTCCCATTCCACGAGGTAGACCTCCGAAATACCCTGAGAGTGCTAGTGGCAGTCGAGTTGTGACGAAAGACGCTGCAAAATCAGAGGTTCGAGCCCCGGCAAGAACGTATGCGATATGTGCTGGAGAGGAAGCCTCTGCTCTTGATGTTTTTACGGGTACTTTCTCTCTTTTTAATGCAAGTGTTGTTGCTTTAATTGACCCGGGGTCAACGCATTCATATATCTGTATGAGATTGGCGTCTAGTATGAACATATCTGTTGAACCTACAGAATTCATCATTAGAGTGTCAAATCCACTAGGCAGATCCATCCTAGTTGATAAAGTTTGTAAGAATTGTCCTTTAAAGATTCAAGGTCATTGTTTTCTGGCTAACCTTATGTTGTTACCATTTGAAGAATTTGATGTAATACTTGGTATGGATTGGTTAGCCTTTCATGATGTAACTATGAATTGTGGTAGTAAGTATATTAAGTTAAAATTCCCGGATGGTAAGATTCTACGGGTCAAATCAAGAGAATTGGGTTCGTCGCTGATTGTAATCACGGTAATGGTTGCCCAGAGATATATGAGGAACGGATATGAAGCTTACCTTGCAATTGTATTGAACACTAAGGAAATAGAGCTAAAGGTTGAGTCCGTGCCGATAGTATGTGAGTACCCAGATGTGTTTTCGAAAGAATTACCCGGATTACCTCCTGAAAGGGAGATAGAGTTCGGTATTGAATTGGTGCTAGGGACGACTCCCATTTCTATTGCCCCATACAGAATGGTACCTACCGAGCTGGAGGAGTTAAAAGCATAGTTGCAAGAGCTGATAGATAAAGGATTCGCTAGGCCAAGTTTTTCACCTTGGGGTGCCCCCTTGTTGTTCGTAAAGAAGAAAGATGGTTCGATGAGGCTATGTATCGATTATCGGCAACTGAACAAGGTGACTATTAAGAATAAGTATCCTTTGCCAAGGATCGATGATTTGTTTGACCAGTTGAGAGGAGCCACCGTGTTCTCCAAGATAGACTTGAGATCTGGTTATTATCAGTTGCGAGTTAAAGACTTGGATGTACCCAAGACAACTTTCAGAATGAGGTATGGCCATTATGAATTTCTTATCAAGCCGTTTGGGCTGACGAATGCACCGGATATGTCCATGGATCTATGAATAGGATCTTTCGGCCATATTTGGATAAGTTTGTCGTTGTGTTTATTGACAACATTTTGACCTACTTTAAAGATGAGACAGAGCATGCGAAGCACCTGCGAATTGTGTTGCAGACCTTGCGGGAAAAGCAACTGTATGCCAAGTTTAGCAAGAGTGAGTTTTGGCTCTAGGAAGTTGGATTTTTGGGTCATATAGTTTCGGGTGAAGGCATCCGAGTTGATCCAAGTAAGATTTCTGCAATTGTCAAATAGAGATCGCCTAAGAATGTAACCGAGGTTAGAAGCTTTTTAGGCTTAGCCGGTTACTATCGAAGGTTTGTAAAAGGATTTTCCATGATAGTGACTCTGATGACAAAGCTACTACAGAAAGACGTTAAGTTTGAATGGACAGAGAAGTGTCAGGAAAGTTTTGAGAAATTAAAAATATTGTTGATCGAAACTCCTGTTTTAGTACTACCTAAACCGGGAAAAGAATTTGTGGTCTACAGTGATGCATCCTTAAACGGATTGGGTTGTGTACTTATGCAAGATGGCAAGGTGATAGCCTATGCTTCACGGCAATTGAAGCCTCACGAGAAGAATTATCCAACCCACGACCTAGAGCTTGCCGCTATTGTTTTTACCTTAAAATTTTAGAGGCATTATCTGTATGGTGAGACTTGCCATATATTCACAGACCACAAGAGTTTGAAACACTTTATGACTCAGAAGGAATTAAATTTGAGACAGCGGAGATGGTTAGAATTAATTGAGGATTATGATTTAATTATCGACTATCACCCGAGAAAGGCGAATGTGGTCGCCGATGCATTGAGTAGGAAATCCCTGTATGCTTTGAGAGCTATGGATGCTCGTTTGACATTGCTTGATGATGGTTCAGTTTTGGCCGAGCTGGAGGCTAGGCCGACATTTCTGCAAGAAATTCATGATGCTTAGCTTAATGATGACGACTTGCAGGAAAAAAGGGCTCAATGTGAGTCTGGTGTTGAGTCAGATTTCTGAATCAGTCTTGATGGATGCTTAATGTTTAGAGACAAGGTTTGTGTACTTAAAGACAATGAACTTATTCAGAAGATCTTGCAAGAAGCACATAACAGTCATCTGTCTGTTCACCCGGGAAGTACCAAGATGTACAACGATTTAAAGAAGATGTACTGGTAGAATGGCATGAAAAGAGCTGTTTATGAATTTGTATCGAAATGCCTAGTATGTCAGCAAGTTAAAACTGAACATCAAGTGTCTTCAGGTTTGTTACAGCCTGTAATGGTCCCCGAATGGAAATGGGACAGAGTTACTATGGATTTTATGACAAGATTGTCATTAACTCCGAAAAAGAAAGATGTCATATGGGTTGTAGTGGATAAATTGACAAAGTCAGCTCATTTCATTCCGGTAAGGACGGATTATTCTCTTGATAGATTGGCCGATTTGTACATTTCTGAGATAGTAAGATTACACGGAGTACCACTGTCGATTATTTCAGACAGAGATCCGAGGTTCACTTCGAGATTCTAGAAGAAGTTACAAGAAGCTTTAGGTACAAATTTGAGCTTTAGCACAGCTTTTCACCCTCAGACTGATGGCCAGTCTGAGCGGATGATTCAGATTCTCGAGGACATGTTGCGTTGTTGCATCCTCGAATTTCAGGGTAGCTGGGAAAAATTCCTGCCATTGGTAGAATTTGCCTACAACAATAGCTTCCAAACAAGTTTGAAAATGGCGCCTTATGAGGCCTTGTATGGCAGGAAGTGTCGAACTCCATTGTACTGGATAGAACTTAAGGAAAATGATCTGATTAAAGAAACTGAAGAAAAAGTTAAAGTGATACGGGATTGTTTAAAAGCGGCATCAGATAGGCAAAAGTCTTATGCTGACCTGAAAAGAAAGGAAATTGAGTTTCAAGTTGGAGATAGAGTATTCTTGAAAGTATCTCCTTGGAGAAAGCTATTGAGATTTGGTTAGAAAGGTAAACTGAGTCCACAATTTATCGGACTGTACGAGATCAATAAAAGAGTTAGAATGTTAGCCTATCGTTTGGCGTTGCCACCCGAACTAGAAAAGATTCATGACGTGTTCCATGTATCCATGTTAAGGAGATACCGATCAGACCCCTCTCATGTGATTTCGCCGACTGAAATTGAAATTCGACCGGACATGACTTATGGAGAGGAACCGGTTAAGATATTGGCTTGTGAAGTTAAATAGTTGAGAAATAAAGATGTGGCTCCTGTAAAAGTTCTATGGCATCGACATGGTATAGAAGAGGCTACATGGGAGCCGGAAGAAACTATGAGAAGTCAACATCCAAATCTGTTTTCTGGTAAGACTTTCGAGGACGAAAGTCCCTAAGGGGGGAGAAATGTAACATCCCTAAATAGGGCTTAGTTAGAATAGTGGTTTCAGGACCACAAATCCGACATCAAAATATTTATTTTATGATTATTATGAGGCCTAGAATATAAATATATGCATGTGTTAAAGTTTCATGAAGAAATTCTAAGTATAAGGTGTCCAATTGGAAATTTGGGACTAAATTCAATAAATTGCAAAACTTAGATTCTAGAAGCAATTTGTATGAAATTGCTTTAGATTACGAATTAGAAGGTCTTGGAGAGAAATTTCCCAAATTCTAAATTTTTGGACAAAAATAGGCTTGCATGGATGAAATTTTAAAGAAAGAGCATAAGGGCATTTTGGTCATTTGTTATTTTAATAAATTAAAATAGGAGAAATCAAGCCAAAATCAGACATTTTCTTCTCCATGGCTGCCGAAAATTAAAGAGACACCATAGCTAGGGTTTTCAACATTTTCAAGCTTAATAGTAAGTGCTCCTAAGCCTCGTTTTTCATGCTCTTCGTATTTTTGAAATCCCAGTAGCTTGCTCTCTCCATTTCTATCCATATTTCATGCTAGGGTTCATGTTTAAAAATTTACCCATGCACGAGTTGCTTGTATTTTGATGGATTATGGAGGAATATGAAAGATGAATGTGTATAAACATCTTTTCCTAGTTGATTTTCGTGAAAAACCCTTATACGGACTATTTTGCAAAAGATGTAAATGTATGGTAGAAATGAGAAAATAATGGATAATGTGGGCTACCATAAGAAGGAAAAGTGTTCGGCTAGGCTTGGGTAAGATAGAAAGTGTATGTATTTCATTATACGAGCTTAGGGACTAAATCGTAAAAATGTGAAAGGTTAGGGGCAAAATGCTCATTTGGACTGGGAGTAGATATTAAACTTGAAATACAGAATGTAGTGAATTAATAAGTTAATTTTATTGATATAGACCCCGAGGAACAAATTCCGGAGGTCGATCGTGGTAAACACAAGGTTTCGGAATAACCGAAACACAACTCCGAAAAGAATACCAGGTAAGTTCGGATAACTTAAAGTAAACCCCTAATATGCATAATTCTATGATTTATGAATGCTTGATGATTGCATTTGTTATTGGTATGAAATATCATAGAAATGCATATTGATGATAACATGTGAAAAATATCTCGGTTGAGGTTGACATAGGGAATTCGATGGATAAACCCTTATTGACATGTGAACTGAGATCCTGCATGTGTTGCAGTAAGGATTTAGCCCAGAAACGTAATCCGAGATCTCAAGTATGAAACGGAATCTAGCCCGGACGGGTGTTCCTTGAATGATCAAGCCTCCCGAAGAATATGTGTGCATGATGGATTCAGCCCGGACAGGTAATCCGATTAGGGTCTGAATTTAGCCTGTACTGGTAATTCAGATCTGAGCTAATTGAGGGTGTTGTCGTTATAAGAAATTTAGCCCGGACTGGTAATCCTAACATCACTTTATGAGTTCATATAATGGGGGGATTTAGCCTGGACTGGTAATCCTGCCATATGATGTGAGGTTCGCGGGAGTGTATATATGAAATGATCATTCGTATGAATTGACCGATAAAGGGTATTCCATCGAGACTTCCTAGAAACTCAACGAGATTAACGTGGTATACATATGTGAATGAAATGTTGAATGATGAGCTCATCTAGTTAAAATTTCATGATACATGATTATGTGACCAACTCATTGATTGAGTGTATGTGATAGGAAATCATTTCATAATGGATGATTTCATGGTTTAAGTGTGGATGTATGCTAATTACTCGGTAAGTTTACTTTCTGGTTATTCGAGCTTACTAAGCATGAAAATTCTTACCCCCTCTCTTTTCCCTGTTTTACAGAGCTCGAGGACTCATAAGGATTCGAAGACGGTTGGAGAAGCAACACACTATCAACTAGTCAAGCTTTGGTATAAATACACTTCTATTTTGTTAATGGCATGTATAGGACTTTGAGTATTTTGTCATATGTGTCATTTGAATTGCCAAATGAAGGCATGTGAAGATGTATTCATCTTTTTTGTAGAAGGCCATGAAAATTGGCATATTTGGAAGTAGGTCATGACCTACCTTTATATGCATGTTTATGTTCTTATATGATGGGTCATTACCAATTGGCAATGAGTCATATGAACGAGCCAATTTCGGACGAATTAAAGCAACATGGGAGCCCATAACATTAAAGGGGAAATAACCATTTATGTATGACACCAATGATAAGAGGTTTTCATACAACTATTTTCATTAAGATTATTTACAAATGTAAAATTATGTTTTCTCTCAAACTTGGTAACTACTAAGCACAAGTAGTAGAAAGGGTGACTAAAGGCTTGGAAAATAGCCTATTAAGGTCCACATGGTTAGACACACGGGCGTGTGTATAGACCGTGTGTGACACACGGTCCATCCCCATGGGCGTGTGGTATGACCGTGTGTCCCCCGCACCTAAAACTTTAAGTTAAATTAGCACACGGGTAGGACACACGGGCGTGTGTCTGGGCCGTGTTAATTTAACAAAATGCTCAAGTTTTGGACACGGGGTGAGCCCACGGGCGTGTGTCTTGGCCGTGCTTAAAAGTCAGTGTAGCCCATGGGTTAAAGGCATGGACGTGCCCTAGGCCACACGGACGTGGGTGACCACACGGCCCATCATACACGAGCGTGTGACACTTCTAAATAAGGAAATTTTCTAAAGTTATTAAATGTTTCCGGTCTTATCCCGAACTATCTCTATGTATATTTAGGGCCTTCAAGGCCCATTTAAGGGGCAAGATGTGAATGTTTGAAAGTTTTAAATCTAAGCTAAACCTGATGAGTCGATTCAGTATGTTTTAAATGTAAAGTTCCTGTAATACCTCGAATCCTATCCTGATAACGGATACGGGTGAGGGGTGTTACAATTAATGCCCGTTTTTGATTGAAGATCACATCATACTTGAATTAAATTTCATTTTAATAGATTTTTTATTATTTATGCGGAATCTAAGGCTTGGTTATATTTGAATATCATTAAATAATTGTAATTATGTTATATTATGAATAGTTTGATCATTTATGTCATTATATCGATTAAGATTGATGTTTGATATAATCCTTGATGTATGCATAATCTCTATTGTGCATGTAATTAAAGCGATTAATGATTTATGAAAATTAAAATTTTGAATTGAAATATTCTATGTTGTTCTGTTACTTGTTGTACCTTCTCGTAACCCTAATCCGTTGACGGAGACGGGTGAGGGGTGTAACAATAATGGTAGAAATTGTATATAAATTGTCGTAGTTACTCCATAAACGGATATGGCATCCTGTAGATCAGACTCGACAATTGGGTCGGGTAGTGGGGTGTTACATCTTGGATGAACAAATACAGTGCTCTCTCACTCTTACCCAATAACCTTAACAAGTTGTCTACAAATAAGCATAAAATAACAGGTTAAAAGACAATGTTTAATTCTGCTACTAGTCCTAGTACTTTACAAAAGTTGGGGATTTAATCCCTATATTTTAATTTGGTCATTTTTAGTCATTGTACCCTTATATTTAAAAATTCCAATTATCATCAAAAGATAGTTGTTTAAACAAGGATGGAAGCCAAAAGTTGTTTATGTAGTTTGGTAGCTTCCTACATTTATAAGCCCTTGCTTTGAGAGTAATCCACTATAAAGTCAAAAAGTTCAAATTGTGATGTAAGTTCAAATCTTTCACCAAGTTGCAACCTCATTCCTATACTTTAATCTAGATCATTCTCCCACTAAATCTTTCCCCTTAAAGCTTAGTTGTAAATTGATGAACAATTCAGAATGAACAAATAAAGTGCTCTTTGACTCTTACATAATAACCTAAACAAGTCATCTATAAATAAGCACAAGGTGACTTGTTAAAATACTAGGTTAAATTGTACTACTAGTTCATGTACTTTACGAAAGTTTTGGATTTAATCCTTCTTTTTTAGTCTATGTACTTTTTAAAATTTCAATTATCACCAAATGATAATTGTTAAATTCATTAAGTTAAGTTTTGATAGTTCCAAAATTTGATGCAGCAGACATATTATCATATGTGTAATGCATATCATCTTATTATTTCCACATATTAGTCACTAAAATTCCAGTTAATGGATTAACAATTGTCATTTGCGTCAACACTAAAATGTAAATTCATTAAGTTAAGTTTTGATATTTCCAAAATTTGATGCAGCAGACATATTATCATATGTGTAATGCATATCATCTTATTATTTCCACATAGTAGTCACTAAAATCCCAGTTAATGGATTAACAATTGTCATTTGCGTCAACACTAAAATTTCATAATTCGAATAATATGAGACTTAGAATGATCCAATTGGAGAATATGGATCAAATATAAAATAATATGCAAAATACAAGACTAGTAATTGAATTTAATTCCTATTACTAAGATCAATATTTAAATTTCAAATTTTGATAAGTATAGGGACAAAATTTAATCAATTTGAAAAAGTATAAGGATTAAAATTAGTCAAATTAAAGTACATGAAATCCTCAACTTTCACATAGTACATGGACTAATAGTGGAATTTAAACAAAATACAACCAATGTGTATCTAATTCTACAAAAATAACCTCCAAATAAGTCTTTAATAAATAGTATAACAATAAAGATATTCTTACCTTAAATCACCTTCAACATCAAATCTCTTATTTATGGGAACTTAAATCACATTTGAAATTCCTAAACACATCATTGATTGGTTTGATTCTAGCACAATTAGTCTTCAGTAATGAGTTGCTAAAAGTCTTAATAGATAATCAATTAATGTTAAACAATTTTGGACAAAATATGTTAACCAAAGAAGGCAAGTTACAATAGCTTATTAGATGTTTTCTAAGTTGCAACCGGCATTGCATCTAACAATTTTAATTGACACCAATAATCTCCCATTTGGAATTTTTGGACAAATGCGTATCAACACATTAAGCAAGGTAAATCAACTTGAAACTCTCCTTAACCCACCAATTGAACTCTGAATTTTAACCATGAAATCAACTATTATCGCAAGATGATAGAAACATTAAAAATCAAAACTCATAATATTAAAAATATCATAGTTAAATTGGGATATGCCAAGAAAAAAATTAACATTTCAACGATTACATTCTCCAACTGATAACCAAACAAACAAAAATCAATAGCACTAGTCTCTAGCAAAAACAATACTCCATGCTCCTCTTTGGCATGTGCTTGGTACTATCTCCCAGCTTCTTCCTTTCACCTTGGGCTTGGAAATTAGGGTTACCCTTTTCTCCATAAAACTTTTTCATTGTTGGTGGTGCATAGATCTAATCAAAATAGACATTTCTCCTCTTAGACTTTTTTATGGCCAAGTAGAATTTGAAGGTGTGGCCGAGACAACCACAAACATAACAAATATCTAGTAAAATTTCATATCTGAAAGTCTTAGTAATGTTATCCTTACCTTTTCTTATGATTTTTAACCTTTTTTATTAGTACTTTCTCCACTTTAATTACAACTTTGTGACTAATAAGCTCATTCTAACTAAAAGCTTCTTACTCTCTTTAAAATCCACCATTGCAATGCTATAGAACATGTCACCAATCCTTGTTAGACTTTTCTTTGGTACATTTTAGGACAAGCAAGTTGTAGATTCAAACCCAAAATTTGGATGTAATGAGGTTGACATCTTTTAGACTTCCACCTTTCAGTCAACCATTGAGAATCAAATGATTACCCATTACAAATCTTGACCCTTTGTTTAAAACCTTCCTTTTGTCCCTTTCATCTTTAAAGACAAAGATGAACAATATTTTTTAGTTTATTCTCTTCCAATGCTTTTTCGATGGCCCAAGATTTCTTGAAAATGCAAACCATGGGACCAGTATGCACTTTTTTTCATACGAAGCCATTCTACCCACAAGCGGAATCTCATAAATCCTTTAATTCATTCTTGAATCCGTCTCTAGATCAAGGGTTACCAATTCTTCTTTAAGATCCTTCACAACGATATCACTTATGGCATTCTCATTACCATTATCAAAGGCCATACGAATAGAGAATATATAAAAAACAAAAATGAAATAAAATGTAAGACAAGATTCACAATAGTAAAACTTAAAAAAAAGACAATACAGGCTAAATGAGAATATAACATAAAAAATACTATGAAAAATAAATACATGACAACAAAAGTAATAAATTTTTAACGAAGCAAATGCAAAGGGTTGAGAACTTAACTAACATAGAAAAAAAATGTTTTAAAAAGTATTTCATCATTCAAGGCTAAACAAATAAACGCTTTAGCTTTCTTTGGGCAAGTTTATATTCATGCAACCCTCGAATAAAGTCCTTCAATCTCTGCATGATGATCTATTTGATGTAGTGTGATATTGTTTTAATTTCTTTTGGTTTAATCCCTCTTTTGTATTAAAAAAATGCTTTAACTTTAAGTGAAAAGGGAAAGCTTTATAAAAAAAAGTAATAAATAAAGGCTTTCTTACCATAGCAAGTAATGCTTTCCGAATGAAATCTCCCTGTATTTAAGTCCTTCCCTTTTCACAACCAAAAATACACTAACACATTATTAATCAACCAAGATGAATGTTTTTCTAACATTTATTTTAGGCTTAATTTAATAATAAGCACTCAAACTATACCATTTATTCGAGTTAGTTACCTTTCTTTTTTTTTTGTTCGAATCAAGTACACAAACTATGATTTCGCAATTACTATGGGCCCAATCATTACCCTTCATTAAAAAAATTCAGAGCCAATAAAATTTTACACATGTTACTTTATTTATTTTATTTTTAATTTTTTGACTTTTTTCTTTCCCTTTTTTCTTTCACGTTTTCCCCTTTTTTTAACAACTCTAGCCCTACCATCATTGTCTATCATTTTAGCTTTCTCATCATCATTGTAACACACCTCACCTGTTCCAACGTACCGTACAAACGAGAAATGTTACTAGAAAATAATCGTAACATAAATCTTGAGTCTTTTTAAATTTTGAACCTTGAATTTTTTTTATAAAATGATAAAATGAAATTTAGGATGATTTGGGGGCTTTAGAAACATTTTAGAATTATTTAGAAAAGGTTTGAGGGTGATTGGAACCCAAAACCCAAAACGAGTCACACAAAGTCAAAATAAGTCAAAATAATGCAATGGGTGACATTATAGTGCATGATGTTGTGACAATGTATAATGTCGCGACAATGTAATACCTAATGTAACGATGTCACTCATTGAATTATCAATGTCGCGACATTATGAGGGACAATGTCGTGACATTTATGTGCAATGTTGCAAATTGTGAGGGATGATGTCACGACATCACTCTCTATATGCTCAATAACGTGACAATGCAAAGGATAATGTCGCAATGTCGTAGAAAAACATTCCAAAAATAGTTTAAAACATTTCCAACCATCTTAAAATCAAACCAATAAGTTCCAAATCACTTAAAAACATTATCAAAACTTATTTAAACTCAAATTCTTCTCATAAACACGTTTAAACCATATCAAGGCAAAAACTTAAGTTATAACCAATCGAAAGTTTCATAAACATTACAAAACAATACCAAGTTCACAACTAAGAGTGAACACACTTAGCCTATGTACATGCTTTTACAAATTCTTCTAATACAAAGTAATACAACTAAATTCACTATGATATTCCAAAGTTGCATAATAATGTGATCCTTCGAAGTCGCAATCTCTAGCTTTACAAGAGGGTCTTTCACCTATACGGTTAAACCACAAATGCATTAACCTCATAGAGCTTAGTAAGTACACTAAAATTTACCAATTTAGTCATTACTTACTCTTAGTATTGTGTCTTTTATCAATTACAAATTTCATTTAGTTATGCCACTTAATAACGAGAATTTGTTTCTCTTAATTTTTTCGTGCATTTCAATGAAACTCAAGGTATTTCCACTTATTTAATCATTTTACACTATTAAGATGATTTCCATATTTTAGTTCTTTTAATCACTTTCTAAGAACCCACATAAGTTATCAATTTATTGTTCAATATGTCAACAACCTCTTGGCTTAGTGGCAAGAACATTTGTATTGTGGCATGGGACCTTGGGTTCAATCATCATGAGATAAATTAACACTTATTATAAACACTTAGCCCTTAGTAAACTCTAGTAAAATAAGACTTAGATACTTGTGTTTCCAATTGAACACCATACACTTGTTGCACTAAAAGTCCAACCCAGCTATCACACAAAACACTCGGGCCCCCACTATGTATTTATGTATAGTACCATAAAGCATATATCGCTACCTTCAACAAATTGTTGTCTTCTAACACAAAGCTCGCACACTAATCCCCATTGGCATACCAATTGCACCCTTACTATTTTACTAAGCTTACAAGGGCAATTCACTTATAAGATTATTTATTGCATTACAAAATCTAAATCACACATCATTTCCACATGACAATTCATATATATACAAATATATATACATACATGTCTTCCATATTTTCATTTTAAGAACAGTACATTGTTACTTATTTATCAAGTATCACTTAGTACACTTTCACTAGTTCACTTATCACTTAAATGAGGTAGATCACCAATTCATGTCTATGCACCTATGTATTACTTAACCACAAGTTTGTCAATTTCCCATGCCTCTTTTAGACATTTAATGGGTTCACCTTACACTCAATGGTCCATGTCAATACTCAAATTAAACTTTCATGTAACACATTTCTCTTTTCATTTCTTCATTTTTCTATTTACCATTATATGCTTTATGACATCAATTTACTACCTTCCTCTTTCATGGAAATTAATCACTATTCATTTCTTCATATCCAATTTCATATTATACCATGGCATTATAGTTCACTTAATACTTTTCTCAACACATTTTCACTTATGAGAAATATAAATTTATTATTTACTAATATTATCCAATTTTGTTAACTACTTCAACATTTTGAGTTATGGATTCAAGATTCAATACACTCATTCTTTAATTTAACTCAAAATCATGTGCTTAATCAAGTAAAAAGTATAGAAATTTCAAAGGAATTCACCTTTTGGATGCACTATAGCTCAAAATCAAGATTCCCTACTCTTTTTCAATACTTGAATCCATTCCTTCATCTACTCCAAGTCTTCTACTCCATCCAATCAACATTTCTCATCAATAGATATAAACAAAGTATTAACATACACTCTTTAACAACTTTCTCATGCTAATAACCTCAAATAAACATGCTGGAGATGAAGAAAATATACTTTCTCACTAAACAAACTTTCTTCCTCTAAACATGGAAACCCTAGGTCTTAGATGAAGATGGTGATGGTGGAAAACAAGGAAAAATAGTGTTTTCTATAATATTTAATAGATGAAACTTGAGTTTTTAGGTAGGGTTTCACTTAGAAATAAAAGAGGAAAAGATTGGCCAACTCTCCTCCCCCATTTGCTATTGCAAAAAATGAGAAGATATGAGAAAAATCTTTTTTTTTGTTAGAATTAAGAGACCCAAATTCTTAGTTAAATAAAATACAGTGGTAAAATAAAATAAAAGAAGAATTCATATAGAATTACACTTTTTTTATTTTATTTTAGAATAAGGTTTTTTAAACCTTATTAAATTTCACCTATTTGATATTGATTAGAATAAGGCGTTTCAATCTTACTAGAATATGCCTTTACAAGCCTATAAATAGACATAGTCTATTCCTCTTGTAATAAATTGAATTCGACATAGTGAATTTTCTTCTCCTTTGCCCGTAGTTTTTTTCCCGAAAGGGTTTTCATGTAAAAATCTGTGTTTTTTATTTTATTTTATTTTTTTCACAAATTGGTATCAGAGCTTTCGGGTAGTTCATCTCGATCAGGGTAATGGCGTCTTTGAAGTATGAAATTTCGCTGTTGGATCGCAACACCAGATTTGTATTGTGGCAGATTAAGATGCAAGCAGTTCTTATGCAGATGGATCTAGAGGATGCCCTGCTAGGGATAGATAAGATGCCTTCGACATTAACAAATGAAGAGAAGAAGCGTAAGGATCGAAAGGCATTAACACAATTACATCTGCGTTTGTCCAATGAAATTTTACAGGATGTGATGAAAGAGAAGACCGCCGCTGCATTATGGAAGAGGCTAGAACAAATATGTATGTCGAAAAATCTAACAAGCAAGTTGCATATGAAGCAGTGTCTTTATGCTCATTGTTTGAAAAAAGGTGTGTCTGTACACGAACACTTAACAGTGTTTAAAGAAATTCTCTCAAACTTGGAGACCATGAAGGTTCAGTATGATAAGGAAGATCTAGGGTTGATTATACTTTGTTCGTTGCCCCTGTCTTATTCAACCTTTAGAGACACGATTTTATATATTCTTTGATCTCGTATGATAAGATGAAGTATCTTGTGATTAAACCCGAATCTTAGGGAGAGGGTCTCATTATTCATGGGAGATAAGATCGGAATACTGATGATGATTGTGGAAGGACACAGGAACGGAATCCTCGCGGTAAATCTAAGGGTAGATCAAAGTATTTAAACAAAGGTAAAATTTGTAACTTCTGCAAGAAGAAAGGGCACATTAAATCTGAGTGTTATAAGCTACGGAATAAGATTAAAAGGGAGGCTGCGAATTAAAAGGGAAAACAACCAGAAAATTTCGGTGAAGCTGATGTTGTAGAAGACTACAGTGATAGTGAACTTCTAGTCGCTTCTGTCAATGATTCTAAAGTAAGTGAGGAGTGGATACTTGATTCAGGCTGCACCTTCCATATGAGTCCCAATCGGGATTGGTTTACAACTTACGAAATAGTGTCTGAAGGTGTTGTTTTGATGGGAAATAATGCTTCGTGTAAAATCGCAGGTGTTGGAACAATTAAAGTTAAGATGTTTGATGGAGTTGTTAGGACACTTAGTGATGTACGACATGTTCCAGAATTAAAGAGAAATTTAATTTCGTTGAGTACTCTTGATTCAAAAGGGTACAAATACACAACTAAAAGCGGGGTTTTAAAGATTTCCAAAGGTTCCCTTGTTGTGATGAAAGGGCAGAGAAAGATTGCCAAGTTATATGTTTTGTAGGGTTCTACTATTACTGGTGATGCAGCTGTCGCTTCCTCTTCCTTGTCAGATGATGATATTACTAAACTTTGGCATATGCGCCTAAGGCATATGAGTGAGAATGGCATGGCAGAATTGAGCAAAAGAGGACTTCTTGATGGGCAAGGAATTTGTAAACTGAATTTTTGTGGGCACTGTGTTTTTGGGAAGCAAAAGAGAGTTTGATTCACTAGAGGAATCCATAACACGAAGGGAACATTGGAGTATATTTATTCTGATCTATAGGGGCCATCCAGAGTGCCTTCGAGAGGTGGAGCTAATTATATGCTAACCTTTATTGAAGATTTTTCCAAAAAAGTTTGGGCGTTCTTCTTGAAGCAGAAAAGCGATGTGTTTTCCGCATTTAATCTTGGAAAATTATGATTGAAAAATAGACGGGAAAACAAATAAAATACCTCTGCATAGACAATGGCTTAAACTTATGTTTTGATGAGTTTAATAGATTGTGCAAGTCAGAAGGGATCGTGAGACACTTGACAATTCGCTATACTCCACAGCAAAATGACATTGTAGAATGAATGAACAGAACGATCATGGAGAAGGTTCGATGAATGTTCTCAAATGCCAACTTACCAAAGTCATTTTGGGCCGAAGCAGCCTCTACTGCATGTTTTTTGATCAACCGATCCTCATCCATTGCCATTGAGAAAAAGACTTTACAAAAGGTATGGTCTAGTAATCCTGCCAATTATTTTGATTTAAAGATTTTTGGGTGTCCTGCATATGCTCATGATGATAATAGAAAATTGAAACCGAGATCCATCAAATGTATTTTTCTTGGTTATAAAGCTGGTGTAAAAAGGTATAAGTTGTCCTGAAAATAGAAAAGTTGTGATTAGCAAAGATGTTATTTTTGATGAAACTGCTATGCTACCTAACTTATCTCTTAAAGACTCTTCCAATAAAGAAAATCAAAAGCAGGTGGAGCATCAGATTAATACAGAGTCCACTCTTCAAGCCAGTACAAAAATCGAGAATAGAGTTACTTTTTCACCGCAATACTCTATCGCCAAAAACAGAATTAGAAGAGAAATTAAACCTCCAAAGAAGTATGTTGAGGCTGATCTAGTTGCTTATGCTTTAAATGTAGCTGAAGATATAAATGCGAATCAAGAGCCATCTAATTATACTGAGGCTATTAGCTATGAAGACTCAGAAAAATGGATGTTTGCTATGCAAGAGGAGATGGAATCACTCCACAAAAACAAAACATGGGATCTTGTGAAACTTCCTAAAGGTAAGAAGGTTGTTCGTTGTAAATGGGTGTTTAAAAAGAAAGAAGGGACTCTAGGAGTTGAAGAACCCAGATATAAAGCAAGGCTTGTTGCAAAGGGTTATAGTCAAATTCTAGGAGTGGACTTCACTGATGTGTTCTTCCCAATTGTTAAGCATAATTCGATTCGAGCTTTGCTTGGTATTGTGGTCATGCATGATTTGGAGCTTGAGCAGTTAGATGTAAAAACTGCATTTTTGCATGGAGAACTTGAGGAGGATATTTACATGCAACAACCAGAGGGTTTTACAGTCTCAGAAAAAGAGGACTATGTTTGCTTGCTGAAAAAGTCCCTTTTACGGTTTGAAACAGTCACCAAGACAGTGGTACAAGAGGTTTGATTCCTTTATGACTTCTCATGATTTCAAAAGAAGTAGTTTTGACAGTTGTGTTTACTTGAAGAAAAATAGTGATGGTTCTTTTGTGTATCTACTTCTTTATGTTGATGACATGTTGATAGCAGCAAAAGATAAAGGAGAGATAAGAAATGTCAAAGCCCAACTAAATGAAGAATTTGAGATGAAAGATTTAGGACCAGCAAAGAAGATACTTGGTATGGAGATTCTCAGAGATAGAAAAGCAAGTAAATTGTACCTAACTCAGAAGGGGTACATTGAAAAAGTTCTTTGCAGGTTCAATATGCAGAGTGCTAAGCCTGTTAGTACTCCTTTAGCAGCCCATTTTAGACTTTCATCGGTTTTGTCTCCACAATTAGATGATGAGATTGAGTATATGTTACATGTTCCATACTCTAGTGCAGTGGGATCTCTCATGTATGCTATGGTTTGTTCACGTCCAGATTATCATATGCAGTCAGTGCAGTTAGCAGATACATGGCGAATCCCGGTAAAGAACACTGGAAAGTAGTTCAGTGGATTTTAAGATACTTACGAGGTATTACTGATGTTTGCTTACAGTTTGGAAGAACTAGAGATGAATTCATTGGGTATGTTGATACTGATTTTGCTGGAGACCTTGATAGAAGAAGATCTCTCACAGGTTATATCTTTACAATCGGAGGTTGTGCAATCAGTTGGAAAGCCACTTTGCAAACTACAGTCACTTTGTCTACCACTGAAGTTGAGTACATGGCAATTACTGAGGCTTGTAAAGAAGCTATCTGGTTGAAGGGACTCTTTAGTGAACTCAATAAAGACCTTCAAATCAGTACAGTATTTTGTGACAGTCAGAGTGCAATCTTCCTTACGAAAGATCAAATGTTTCATGAGAGAACAAAACACATTGATGTTCGGTATCATTTTGTTCGTGATATTATTGCTCGTGGTGATATTATTATGAGCAAAATTAGTACTCATGAAAATCCTGCAGATATGATGACTTAAGTTTGAGCATTGCTTGGACTTGGTTGGTGTTTATTGTTGAAGTTAAACCCTTACGGGGTCTTATGGAAGAGGTGGAGAACTTGTTCGTTGAGAGTTCGCGATGAAGGACTTGTTCATTGAGAATTCGTGTCAAGGTAGAGATTGTTAGAATTAAGTGACCCGAATCCTTATTTAAATAAAATACAGTGGTAAAATAAAATAAAAGAAGAATCCATATAGAATTACACTTCTTCTATTTTATTTTAGAATAAGGTTTTTTAAACCTTATTAAATTCCATCTATTTGATATTGATTAGAATAAGGTGTTTCAGTCTTACTAGAATATGCCTTTACAAGCCTATAAATAGACATAGTCTATTCCTCTTATAATAATTTGAATTCGACATAGTGAATTTTCTTTTCCTCTGCCTGTGGTTTTTTTCCCGAAAAGATTTTCACTTAAAAATCTGTGTTCTTTATTTTATTTTATTTTTTTCACATTTTCTTATTCACCCTTTCAAATTGTTCAAAGTCAAATCCAACACACATTAGCTCATATTTAATCTTCATGCTTTAATCATATCCAATGACTCAAAATCAATCCCAAAGTTAGAATATCTCTTCAAATAACATTTCTACTAATAAATGCTTGATAAATGATCAAAATGTCCTTAGGTGGCAAATTTATCAATTTATTCATTTTAACTTTTAACACAATCTCTTTACAAGAATATGTATTTATCAATTTAAAAATCTCATAATTCACATTTAACCTTTAATAGTAATTCTTCAATGGTAAAAATTACACTTTTACCCTTCTACAATTTAGTTTCTATATTTTTAAATCTTTTCCAATTTAGTCCAAAAATGATTTCCCTCAGATAAGTTATTTCCATTCCAAATAATCAATAATAACTTGCATTTTCTCTTCTTGGTAAAATTTTCATTTTAGTCCTCTAGCTTTTTAAAATTACAATTTGATCATTTTCCCAATTTTCACATCCATAATTTTCTACTTTGATTTCCATCTCCAATGTCAATTTGGTTCCTTATAAATCCAGTTTATCTAATCCAATTTTAAATTTTCTCAGAATTCACTAAACACGGTTCTTGCAATAATACTTGATGTAGTATCGAAAATTTTGGGACGTTACAATCATCATATTTAAAATGGTAGTGGAGGTGAC
Organism: Gossypium hirsutum; assembly: GCF_007990345.1. NCBI lineage: Eukaryota > Viridiplantae > Streptophyta > Magnoliopsida > Malvales > Malvaceae > Gossypium > Gossypium hirsutum. The sequence goes on along the minus strand of NC_053428.1, from coordinate 81,749,065 downwards.
GACTTGGGTATTAATGGTGATTGTTTGTTGTTATTCACATTCTCGCCATAATAACAACTAGTGTTTGCTTTTGTTGTCGGCAATGGTGGCTTACAGTTGTTGGCCTTGGTCGTAGTTAGGGATGTTCAAACTTCGATTAAAACCAAATTAACCGACCGAATTGATCTAATTCGGTTAATCGGTCGTTTAAAGGTTTTTTAGAATTTTGATTAATGGTTAATTCGGTTTGAAACCAGGTAATTAATCGCATTAACCGAACTTAATAAATAATATTGTATATTATAGGTATTAGGCTATTAATAGTTTGGTTAATTCGATTAATTCGGTCAAATGAAAATTATAAATTTATTTTTTATATGTTTTATACTTGTTTTAAGAAAAAAAAACATATAAATTTTGGTTAATTTGGTTAACTGACCAAATTAACCGAAATATTTTGGTTCAGTCAGGTTAACAATTAAAGGATTAAAAAGTTCGGTTAATTCAATTAATACTAGTTCGGTTCGGTTAACCGTTTGAACACCCCTAGTCGTAGTTCGTCTTCTTGACTTAAGTTGAGTAGGGGTGTTGGCTGTTTAGGTGGGGGTGTCATCGGTGAGGATTGAGTATTTTTCTTCAATTTTGATATAAACAATGATGGTGGAGGTGGTGGTAAGGTGCACGAGGAATTGAATGAATTCTTTTGCTTTTGTTGCCCTTTGATTTGAAAAGATTGTATTTTTGAAAGATTGTGGATGGTGGCGGAAGCTATAGCAGAAGATGTGGTGGTGATAATGGCGGCATAATGGAGGTGGAATAAAGGGGAGGGAGGAGAGGAGAGGTGAAGATGAAAGAGGGAGCGAGAAGATGAAAACGAAGGAATTGAAAAGGAAGAAGATGAAGATGGAAGGGGAAGAGAGAAAGAAATATAATATTTAATTTAATTTTTATTTAATATTTAATATTTAATTTAAAATTTTTATATAAATAAAAATGTCATGTGCCAACTCTTGCCTAATTGAAAGGGTGTTTTTTATAACAGTAGAAAATAGTTGGGGTCATAATGGTTATAGAATTAAAATTTAGTACTCGATCACAGTTTGAGGGCTTACCATTCAATTAAGCCTTGAGTAGACTAGAGTGCTAATTTTTAAATTTGATTGTTTTTAGTTTGATTTTAGATGTTTATTTTAACGAATGAAAATCTAGAGTTAGTGAACACTTAATAATTACAATGACAGCCTCATAATCTGCTTGTATTAAGAAACAAAAGCTATTGTATCAAACTATTAATATTATTCAATACAACTTTTGACAAGTCCCCTTATATCCCTAAACAAGTACCTAATAGTCAATATAAATTTTAATTATTCTGATTATTTGATTTCGTAGTGAATTATAATCGTATCTTCTTTGAAGAACCATATCAACTCTTGCAAAATACAAGCCATGTTAAGAGTAAATTCAAAAGTAGGATTTGCATAATCCTTTTGGGGTTTAAGTATATCAGTTTATGCCAACACCTTTTCGCTATTGTCAGTATGATAAATGTCCGGTCCAAGTTCATGATTTTGCTTTTGCTTTTGCTTTTGCTTTTGATTCCTCCCTTGTATTCATTTTCCTTTGCTCAGCCTACCAAGCCAACATTTGGTTTTCTTCCATATTTCCATGACAAAAGAAAGTTGACAATTACAATAACAGACAGTTCGTATAGTAGCACTACACACACACACACACACACACAATTCTTCAACCCCAGCTTACCCTCCATATATATATATAATGCCTTTAACAAGATACAAACAACACAAGGAAACCAATTAGTATGTTTCATGAGGGAACCCATAAATAATAAGAACAATATATTTTACCACAATGAAAAGGGGAAAAAAAAAAAGTCCTCCCGACACAAGGGTGCATATGATTAAGTTTGAATCAAGAACTTGCACTGCAATGCTTTTACTCATATCAGCTTAGCTTAGCTACAGCTACAACAAATTCAAAAATGCCTACAACTTTAGATTGTCACGAACCGTAAGCAAATTAAATTTTATTCAAAGCTCATTATGAAGAGGTTCAGGGTCTCTACCTTCCCTGAAATTTGGGTGAAAAACAGAGAAAAACCCAAGCACAAAATAGAAGCTGACATCAAAGTCAATCATGGAACAGTAACTGCTTATTTTTCCCACGGCGGTATCAAGATATGCACAAACATCAGATAATTTCTCATCTACAAAGTCAAAAAACCTAAGTCGTAAAAATTGGGAGTACCAAGGTTCATGAAGAAACTCCATATGGGAGCAGTGCAGCAGCCACAATTCTACCTTCCTCATTCAGTATGTTGTAAGTAGATGCAGCATTTCTCTGCAACAGGAGAACAAATTCTGAGCCTGAAGGTTGTGATCAAAGTCAGTTCCTATTGGTGCTTATAGTTTCAAGCATTGACTATAAACAAGTATTAAATCACTTCCATCAATAATAACCAGCATTTCCGCACATGCATTAATCAAGACAAAATATAGACAGATGTTTTTGGAAGAGAAATCAAACACAAAACACAAGGATAAATATGTACGTGGGTTTCTAACAGATTAATGCAAAAGAGCTCTTTAATCAGGCACATTGACACGGAGATATGATTGACAAACTGGTGCTCAACCTCAGTCTCTAAAGCTTGGACAAAAGAGAAATAGAGAATAGCCTTTTAGTCTTCTTTCACATGAGAAAGCCTAAATTTGATGCTCCAAAATTTAGGGTAGTAATTTAATTAGGATTTTCAGAAAAACACATAAATGAGAAGCCTTCAACCTCAATCATGCAAGGGATAGAAATAGATTGACAAGCTGGGGATGGAAGGTCCATTTCTGCCATGTGGAAAATTAGTGATATTCAAGCAATTACAAACACAAAATTTCAAAACTAAGTTGTCAAATTTAGGTATCAACTAAAATACTCCAATGAAAATGACAATACCGAGTCTAAGGCTTCCAATTTCATGCCAGTAGATCGGATGAAGCGTTTGAGTTCCGGATCTACAGGTTCAATGTACCTTCCACAGCCAAGAATCAAAATTTCTAAAATAAACAAGAGAGAAATGCTTCATGAGAATCAAAACTAGAAGAAAAGAAAAAACAGAAGTGCATGTAAAATCAAGCTTAATTCTATAGTCTAACTGCATTAGGAAATTATTCTCAGCTTCCTTAGGTTCTCCAGGTACAACAGGAGGTGACACTACAGAAATGCTAAACACAAGCAAAATAATGCTGATCATGCAATGAAATACCCATTATTATTCCCCGCTCCCAAGGCTAAGGGCCATGAGCGTGCATCCCTGCATTAAAAGTTCTATTTTAATTCCCAAGTGAATAAAACTAGAATTAGGTCCACAAGATGATTGGTCAATGGGGATGCATCATCGATACACTTTTATCAGGTATTGAATTTGTTCTTCACACACATATATATAATATTATTTGAGGTCTCACCTGGAATAGGTCGTATAATTTGAAAGATGGATAAGCTGCAAAAAGTACAATAAAGACGAAATATGAGATGGGGAAGAGACCAAAAGTTGGAAATTTTCATTTTTATATAGTGGAGGGACAAATATTAGTCAATCAAGCCACCTGAAACTTAAGCATAATGAAGAGACGGCACTAACCCAAGAGATTAGGAAACATAAACTAAACGGTGAAGCTTTTCAAGAATTCCATAGTAGGATAAATTATGTAAATAGGTAAAGTGAAGAGAACTAATTCCACCAATGGAGATAATATAACAGACATAATTAATTTTAGACTAATTAAGAAAGCATACCAGAAAAGAATTGAAATGAAGCAAATACCTTTGGGGAGTAATTTCAGAAAATTTACGGGGGCCCCAAGAAGTGACCAAATTTCCCACACAAAGCAAGCTGCCTTCATAGTTGATACCGTTCACAGTGAATCCTGTTTCCGTATATCTGCCAAATCAATTAAGAAAAAAAAAACCCAGATGAAAATTAAGGCGAGTGTTGAAGAAAAGGAGTTGGAATTTCTGTTTTACATAAGTGAAGGAGAAAAGAGGAAAAACCGTTGGAAACGAAGCTGGTCATCGGGAACATTGTCGATGAGATTGATCTGATCGTAGAGAGAGAAAGCGCGTCTAAGGGAGGGCAAGGCTGGAGTTCGAGTCACTGTTGAAGAAGCCGAGTCCTTCCTCAGGCTCCTCATCAGCTTTGGCAGCGTTTCTACTGCTCTACCTCTCACCGCCATCTCCTTCTTCTATCTATCGATGTTCTTCTGCTGTTCCGTCCGCTGTCTCAAGTCGCCACTTTTTACCCAAACCCCAGCCCACCCATATAACAGCGACGACTGCGTTTCGCTTCTTTGGGTAAACTACATCCAAGGTTACTAAACTATTAGAAAGTTTACATTTTGATCACTCAACTTCAAAAAATTACAAAATGATCATTGAACTATTCGAAAGTTTTCATTTAAGTCACTGGGCTGTTAAGTTTTTCCTTTTAAATAAAGTTCAGTTAGCAAGCTCCAAGCATTGATTCAACGATGAGTATAGTGGATAGTACCCATTGGCAAGTAGAAAAACATATAGTCGATCTAAGTCAATTTGACGATGAGTGTTAGAGATCATAGAAGAAAGTTGTTTGGATTTTGGTTTACAAATTCATAACATTCAAAGTTGTTTCTTAAAAAGAAATTGAATTGTGGAAGAGAGATGATGAGAGCTTTCTATTGGTACAGGCGGTGCGAACAAAGAAGATCATACAATAACAATTTTAATAGTTTAGTGAGCTAAATGAAAACTTTCGAATAGTTTAATAATCATTTTATAACTTTTTAAAATTGAGTCACCAAAACATAAACTTACTAATAGTTTAATGCCATTAAACGTAATTTTACTTTCTTTTAAGGATAAACTCTTTTTTATTATCTAAGTTACAGAATGCTATCTATTTTAGTCATCAGTTATTAAGGGTAACATAGATAAAAGTGATAATTATAAAAACTATCATAATAACAAGTTTGACCATCAACATTTGCACATTTGTGTTAATTTTATCTTAATTCTAAAAAAAAAATTATTAACATTTACACATTGTTTAATTTAATCTAATTCTAAAAATTACAAATATTATAAGAAGATTAAAAGAAATAATTTTAAATTTCAAAACTTATAATTCTAAAAAAAAAATTGTTATTTTCTATTTCCTCTCCATTTTTTTTCTTCTCTCCCCTTACTCTTCTCTTCTTCCTTTCCATTGTTATTCATGTTCTTCATCAAAACCCAAAATCCAATATTTGATAAAACTATCACTCGCAGGTTACTGACCATCGGTCACTAGCAGTGGCTTAAGTCTAAAACACATCCCTAAACTCGTTTTTCTTCTTCTTTCCAAATCTGACTAGTGTTTTATCAAAATTGGCCCTGATTCCTTTAGAGCTACGCTCAAAGTCTTGAATTCTCTTTGCCCAATCTCCAAATTCGATAATCAAATTGGCTTGAAATTTAAGCATATTACTACACCCCCATGCTTCATTTTCACCATTGGGAACTTCAAAAAAAAAAGGCATTGGCTAACCTTAACAAAGGTTGACTTTTGTGTTTTTGTTGTGGTGTCTTTTTCTTCTTCTTTCGTTCTCACTTGATTTTAAGGTTTCTTTTTACATTTGTTTGTTTTAACAATATCTATGAAGGATTTTAAATCATTAAGTTCAAATTTTTGCTTCTAAAAATGTGTAAGCTATGGCATGATACAATTTATCTTTAAAACTGATGTTAAATTAGTAAAAGGCAAATTACATGAATAGTTTGATGGATTGGTTTTTGAAATTATTTTACAAAAATTGAGTGTTAAGAGAGAGATGGTGGTCTTAAGCTACAAACAAAATTCTATTTGGATCAAAATTGTTAAGCTTGAATGGCGTTTGAATTAGTAAAATTCTATTGATAATTTTATAATATTTTGTTCTTTTTCAATTGTTGAGTAATTTTCTCTGTCTTATTAAAGAAAATATTTGTATATTTATACATATTATCACTGTTCATGATTTAACTCCATTATTTATGGACTTGACACCTTTATTCATTGGATTGACATTTTGAGCAGGCCTTGAACATGTTGAACATGTGTACCGTTTTGGATTGCCTGTTAGACCTTGTGGCCCTCTACATGCGAATTCCTTGGTATATGCGAGCTTGGATCACAAACTCCCCTCGGCTCATGTGAGTTGATATCGCAAGCTCCACTGGCTATTCTTTCATTGTACGCCTCACACATATCTATCTGGTAGGGCTTAGCCGAGTTGCGGGCAAGCTACCCGGATCTCATTCGGGTTTCCTATTGGTGATTATTGGTATATAACACCCATGTTATGTTAGATACCAATTGTTAAGGTGTTTTCTGTTTGGATCTTACAAAAGTTTTAACATTTTTCTTGTTATGATTCATGGGAAGGTTTTGTAATATGTCATTTTAGAGTTTACTCCGAGTATATTTTGTATAATTTTCTAGAATTAGGATCAAATTACATATTGTGTAAACTTTGACACAAATGTATGAATGTGAAGACTGAATTTGTTATTACGTCAATTTTTATAACTATCATGACATTTTCTGTTACTTAGTTAACTTGTTGACAAAAAAAAAAGACAAATACATTATTGAAGTGACCATTTTGTAACTTTTTATAGTTATGTGACAAAAAAAGAAACTCAAATATGGTTAGATGATTTACAATGTAGCTTACCCATTTTTTCTACACATATATATTTATCTATCTATATATGTACTACAACTATAGATATAATTTATAGTGAATATATATAAAAGCACTAAGTTTGGAAAAAATTTTGAACTTACAAGAATACTCTTTATTTTCCATTATATTACGGAATTCATATTTCAAAATAAAAAAGTTGAAGTAAAATAAAAGTTATGATAATTACATATTTAAAATAATTATAATTTAATTTACAATTATTAATTAAAAAATTATGTTAACTTTAAAATAGAGTTGTTATTTGAATAGAACTCTAAGCATAAAATATTAAAAAAAATTCTGATAATTATGGTTATAATAAATAATTATAATTATAATTATAATTACAATTACAATTATTAGTTAAAAAATTTGGAGGTAAAAAAGTTGTGCTAATTTTATTGATGTAAAATGTAGTTATTACTTAAATAGAATTCTAAGCATCTTAATTATCACTTAATTAATATTAGAATTAATTATATAAATTAGTTATAATTTTGAATGATGTTACTTTTTTACTATATTATATGTTGAATATGTTAAAAATGCTTAAAAATGCTTAAATTATAATTTAAAAATTTTCTATTATAATATTTGAATTGATAACTTAATATATTTTAATTATATTCTGTAATTCAAATAAAAATATTATTTTACATTAGTTATTCCATTAAAAGCTTAATATTAAAATAATTTGATTAAATATTAGATGTATAACATCACATGCAATACATGTGACATTAGAAACTAGTTTATATATATATAAACACTGTGTTTTGAAAAGTTGAGAATACACTTTATTATTCATTGTATTATTGAATTGATTTTTTTTTAAATAAACTAATAATTGAATGAAAGTTGAATTTTAACTTATCGAGAATAAATAATATTAATTTAATTATTAATAATAAAGCAATAAGATTTTTTTTTCATTAAAATAAAGAAAACTTGTATGATTTCCCAAATCATTTTTCTTAAAAAATTATTTACTAAAAAATATATATTTTTGGGAATACCTCGACAGTCATGAGTGTGTAGGGTTTTAATTATTGATTTTTTTTGTGGGATGAGAGATGAAATAAAGAGAGAGAAAATTGACAAACAATTCTAAGTTAGGACCTCGACACTAAGTGTGAGTTTGGATGGGCGGTGCGTTTACCTGCGGTTAGTGTAAAAATAGCGGTGGCGGTGAGATTAGATACTATAGCGTGAGACAAAAAGTAAGCTAAACGCACCGCACCACACCGCACTGCCGCCCTAAACAAAGCCTGAGACTCGTCATGTTTAGTTTAACATTTTGACTTCTTTTTTATTCTACAATTGTTGACAATAAGCTCTGTTTTTTCCAGTGGAAGAAATTTTAAAAAGCTCCAATATTATTACTGCGCGTGATTTCATGGCCACCAGCAGCATAAGAAAGTGAAATTCAGTCATATGTTCCACAAAAACACAGTTATAGTAAACCAATCTCCAAAGAATCTGAACCATGTTTATAAAAATCTGAAAGCATTGCTGAGGAATTATATTTATATTGGATTCAAATGCGGGCTCAAAAAGAAATACAAAAAAGTAATTGCTCACGTTCAATAATCAAATGCACCCACTCACCGCTCATATCTTGGCCAAGAACAATATCTGAACAGCCATGCATATTATGATGCTATGTGATGGGAACAAGAGGAAGGCAGAATTTTCAGCTGAATTTGGTGAACCTGAAAGAGAGAAAAACTATAGTTAAACATCCCACTGATTTAAAAAAAAATTAATGATAAAAAACGTGAAAAAAAAAAAACCTGGAAGACAAACAAGTGGATTGACATGCTGGCCGCAGCGTCCAGGCAACTCTTGAGCTTGTGTCACATTTATGCCTACCTGCTCAGCTTGTCTGCTACCCTTGTTGCTTATCATACCACACAAGCATTCTGGTTGGGATTTAATCACAGATTTCAGAGGATCGCAGCAGCTATCTGGCACATCTGCATCATTTCCATTAAGATAATTCAGGCAGGGAGCAATCTGGTTTAGGCATGAGGAGGAGCTCTGCCTCTGCCTCTGACTCTGACCCCATCCCACCACCATCAAATTTGCCACAATCACTAGTATAGTTACAACGTACGCCCTAAACTGCTTCATCTCTCAAAATCCAGCTGATCTGGTCTGCCTTTAATTTCCCAACACTAGCAGACATTTATACAACACTCAAGTTTTGGAGTTGGTGATCTAACTTCTGCCGTGCTATTAGTTGACTCTTACCTTGGGACTTTCAGTTATCAGACCAAGTGCGACATTTGAAGTTGAAGGAGGGCGGCAGTGGCCGTTGGATAGGTACAGCTAACTTTAAACCACTAAAAAGCGACCATTTATGGTAATTAGACCTTGTATGTAAGCAATGAAGCCTAACTGGGCATCACCTGACGCAGGGCATAAGAAGAACCCAGATGCGTGCTTGGTTCGCCTAAGCGGGCCAATAGTACATGTTTACCGTGCCATTGCCAAGTCTTGTTAATAATGAAATTAAAAATATATTTAAAACAAAAATATTCGTTTTAGCATTTTATGGATTTATAATATCTTTATTTTATTATAATTTTTATCATGAATTTCTTATAAAACTTCTTTGATTAGTTTAGCATTTTATAAAAATCTTAAATTTGCGTATCTTATTCGTAATATATAATTTATAATTTGATACTTAAATTATATATTTTTTTCATTTTGGTGTTTAAACATATTTTTTTGTCACAAGTGGTATATAAACTAATTTTTTTCTCAAATTAATATCTCTGTTAGTTCAACCGTTAGTTAAATTATTAAGTCTATAAAAAAATTAATTAAAAATTATCATGTCGCAAAAGAAAGACAAAAAATATTATTTTTCTTTATGTATGTATGTGTTTATGAATGTATGTAGGTATGAGTTCTTTTTACTTTATTTCTTTTATTTCTTTTTCCTCTCATTCGCTTTTTCTGGGAGTGTGAGCATTTTTTACTTCATTGTTTTGATTAAGGTTTTCAGAATTATATGGATGGTCGAATTAATCTGACCACTAGTTTTCGATTTGATCAATTCAACTAGTTGAATCAAATAAATTATTAAAAAATTAATAAAAATAAAAATATTTGAAATAGAGAAAACCGGTCGAACTGACTGATTCAATGATTTTTTAGCTTGATTCAACTGGTTTGTATCTGTTCATGGATCAATAGGTTCAACTCCTATCTCCAGACTAATACCTCGACCAATTATTGGTCCAGTCAATCTGATCAGTCAATCCAATCCGGTTTTAAAAACATTGATTTTGATCGATGTAAATAACATTTTTGATCCTGTTATATTGAGAAGCAGACGATAAAATTTGAAAAAAATTAATCACCAATGTCTCAACCTCAAGAGGGAGAATTTCAAGTATTGTTGGCATTGCCAAATATTATAAAAGCAGAAAGAAAAAATAGAAAAAATAAAGAGCGAGAAATAATGTAAAAGAAAATAAAAGAATTAATTTTTTTTAAAGTTTATATCACGTAATTGTCTATTATTGACTAGAATTTTTTTTAACAAATATAACATTTTGGTGTAAAATGGGCAACGTAAGGACAGTTTAAGTACTATTTGTGATTAAAAAAAGTTTAATTACAAACTTGGGGAAAAAGTGCATAGCTTAGCTATTAATTCGCCGATTAAGCCTTCTTTTTTTTTTAAATTGAAACGGTTTCACTAATTATTGGACTATCAAAGATACCAATTTTTTAGATTAACGGAGGTATCAATTTTTAAGTTCAACTAATCTATTTTTAAAATTGAGAATGGATAAATTAAAATACTAAGGGTTTGTAACAACCCTAACCCCTCTCCATCGTTGGATTAGGGTCACGGGCATTACTAACAAATCAAAACAAATAATCAATCATAATCAGCATGTAAACTAACCATTAACATTATAATATATAGGGGTGGTCACAACAATCTAATACTTTCATACTAGAATCTTATAAAATTGAATGACGAATCGTGCTATGCAATGCTAAACTTGGTCTTCCACTGTCTACACTCTTATCACTATTTATCCCTTCTTGAATGCTAGAAGTTGGTTACATACAAGACTATTCCAATTATTTGCATTAGAGTATTGGGCCATACTCCGACTATTTATTTTATTTATCTTCGATGATGTTAGTAGAATGCACTTAATTTATATATGTAAATCCATTCTAATTCAGCGTAAATGTTACTCTTACAGCCCCTATTTCGAGTTTATGGGACCCTAAAAGTAGTTTAAAAACAAATAGGGACTAATTTGGAACATTTTTGAAAGTTTAGGGTCATTTTTGAAAATTCCTAAAACAAGGAACACACGGCAGTGTGGAATGCCCCAGCCCATGTGACTTTCAAAGTTGGGACACACGGCCGTGTCCTAGCCCATGTAACTCACTGACTTAAGACACATGATCGTGTCTCAGCCCGTATCTTTGCTCATGTAACTCACTGACTTGGGTTACACGCCCGTGTGTGACACACGGTCGTGTGCACCTAAAAGTACCTTAAAACTCAAGTTTACCATTTCCTACTTGCTTGGGAACTAAGAAACTCAATTACCAATCATTTAACCTACTCAAAACACGATTAAGCATGCTTAAAACGAGCTAAAACAACCTATTTTAAGTGCCTAACCAATGTCCCTCGTTAGTACCACAAATTATATCATCAAACACACTAGCAAAGCAATCAACCATTCAAGCTTTCCTTCATGCCAAATTTCACCATAATTAGACTAACATTTAGCTATTAAGCTACTAAACTTTAAACTAACATATACCAAAATATTGAGCTAAGCTATTATACCAACATAGCCTCATTCACTACCATATTTACATATGATCATCATTTCATTAGAAACTAAAATAACATCACATTAACAAACCAACTATCAACCAAGGACTTCCTAGGTACATGCCATTACAAAATAAGATATCACCACACTTGAGCTCAGGATTTGTTATTTGATGCTGAGTTAGCGATAAGTCAAACAATACCTAGCCTGAGCACAGAAAACAAAATCGCACGCTAAGTATAGCTCAATGGTATTTCTATAATCCGAACAATTTAACTTAATATGTGTAATCAAAATGTGAGAATGTAACAAGAAATGTCATGCATTTATGTTTCAAATCCATAATAAAATTTTCTCATTCTTTATTACATCCACTAAATTCCACATGTTCAAGTATATATATATCAATGGCATTTCATATAACTTTTGAATACATCAACTCATGCAATGGCATGATTCATCTCTTTAATCAATATTTGAATTCATTTCAAGTTTCACATCTCATTTCATCATTCCATATTTCATTTCTCATCTTTTCCATTTCAATATCAAGTACATTAATTATTATTTTACTTTCCTTTATTAACACGACTTAGACTCGGACGGATATATGGATCCAACCAATACACTAGTTTGGCACCCAACGTCTCATTGGATAAATCCAAAGTAATAACTGCGCCCGGTGCTATATAAATTGACACCCAGTGTCTCATCGGTTAAACCGAAGCAAATTGGCACTCAGTGCCTCATCGACTCAAGGTCGAAGAAATCCCTGAACTTTTCTTATCCTATGGCATGCCATCTATATTCGACTTAGCTCGAAATAGTTAATAGGGTTCAACTTCACTTTCAAATATATCCAATGTCCAATTCTCATATATGCACATTATCACATATAAACATATATTCAATTCAATCTTCATATATTCAATAAATTCATAATATACCAAATTAGTCCATTTCAATCGACTATGAATTCAATTCAATTTCAAAGTACAAAAGTACTCACCTCAAATGCTTACCATATGCAACAGTTCAAAATGTAATAATTTATAACTTAGGTTGGATTATAGAAACATAAACTGTGAATTCCAATCTATTCGGCGTCGATTTTATCTTTCCCCTTTTTACTCAAGGATTCCGATACGACGTTAGCTACGGAATAAAACAATTAAAATATATTAAAATTGCACAACTCAAAGTCACATTAAATTTCAATTTTCACACTATGTTTTGCTTATTCTTTAATTTAGGCCCTAAGCCGAGACTAGTTTTTAACCTTCACATATAATTTTATATTTTTATACTAATTTCACTGTAAACTATATTTAGCTTCCTCTTTTCCAATTCGACCCCTTAATTTTAATTTTTTTACAATTTAGTCCATAATGCTCAAAATCAACAATTTATTCCACAATTTAGTTATTTTGTAACACCCCTTACCTATGTCCAACGCCGGGACAAGGTACGAGGCATTACCAGACTTAAACATACACATACATGAAAAAATTAGGTCATAAAATTTCTTTTAATTCAAAAATTTTCAAACACATGCATGTTGTCCCTTATTTGGGTCTACGAAGCCCAAAACATACATCGGGATTGATTCGGGACTAAATCAAGAACTTTGAGAAGTTTAGGAAAACTCAGAAAATTTTCCCATGAAGCAGGGTCACACGCCTATGTGGACATATGGACACGCCCGTGTGTCTTTGACACACCCGTGTTCTCAGGCCGTGTAACTCTCTGTTTATGATATCAGCATGCAAATCGAACCATACGGCCGGGCCACACGCCCGTGTCTCTAGGCTGTGCCCCTCACACGGTTGAGACATACGGCCATGTCTCAGCCCATGTGGCCGACACTTAGGCTACTTTCCAAGCCTTCATGTTACCCATAATCCCTTACAGTCTTATGCACATCAAAATCACAAATCATGGCATCATTTTAGTGATTAAACACCTCTTGGTAAGATACATTCATAACATTGACATGTCCTCTTACATGTAATGCACCTACTTATAAAATACCAAGTCTAGATTCATTATCTTACCTTCATAAGACACGTCATTTTGGTGACCACTTTTACCATTATGCTAAGTTACCAACTTACCCCTCAGGCACTCATATTTAACCATCGTCATGTTGTTTTTATAACATACAATTACTACATAACTATGATCACCTTAAATGGTCATAGAGCATACATTCAACACACATGTCATATTACCAACCATGCATGGCAACCAAACATAATCACATCATAAACATTGGACATAACATGAATAGCTAGAGTTACAAACTGTAATGAATATGAGCCACATCTCATGGCCAAATACATATAACTTAATATAAGCCAATACATTTGGCTAAAATCATGATAACACATGTCATAAAACTAGATCCCTATACATGCCATGTAACGCCCCAAACCCGGTCCAGACGTTATGGCCGAATTCGGCGTGTCACATTGAAGTGTTTTTTGAAAACCATGTTTTCATTGAAAACCCTTCTTGATGTAAAATTCATTGGAGCATTATTGTAAAACTCATGTTTTAATTAAAAATCTTTGAAAAGAATATTTTCATTATAGATTAAAGTGAATGGAAGCTGTGCACCAGGTAGGAAGCCAGAAAAGAGGAGGTGAGTCTGTTGGATTGCTTAAGTACCAAGCTCTTCATGGATCCAATCCTAGACATGCACACATTCATTGCCACACTTAAAGCATATTACTTGTCCACGAACAAAAAATTAAGTTTAAGTCCATTTAAAATATTTGTTTCCTTTGAAAACATTTACGTTGTGAAAGCTTTGCTCGGTAATCATAATATTTTGAAAATAAGTAACTTTTATAAAACGCGCCCTAGAGCTAACCAATTTAATAACCCAAAATATTAAAAATAATAAAAAGAGCAGCCTTATTACAACTTAGACTAGAATAAAAATAATTAAAATAATAAATGCGAAAGTTATTTTAAAGAAAACAGAAACTTAATCTTCGTGGCCACTCTGAATCCCACCCAACTCCAAGTCCACCAACTAGGGCTCACCTGCAAGGATGGAAGAGAAAGGGGGTGAGTTTGGAAAACTCAGTGTGTAAAGTATCCCAACCAGAGCCCAAATCGGTTCAAGCTTTACTGGGCCTAAGCCCTATTCAGAAATCAATATTAACTGGGCCTTAGCCCATATCAATATTAATCTGGGCCATAGCCCCTTACAGTATCAGAGTATATTGGGCCTAGCCCGTATCAGTATCAATCTGGGCCGTAGCCCTATCACAAGTCGAGATATATTGGGCTTTGCCCATATTAACATAATTGGGCCCACTTCAATACAGTTGGCCCATAACAAAACAGTCTCATATGATTAATGCATGATAACCCCATCCAACCCTGCACTTGCCTCCGTCCATCCCTACACTTTCTGTGGGGAATAGATCACCCACGCCATCCCTACACTTACAGTGTTAGCACCAGTTGCGGCACTAACTATAATCCGCAGCAAATCTGCTTATATCAGAATATATGGTACAGCCACCAGAACGGGTTCTTCCTCCATAACAAAACCCAACCCTATGCAACAGATATACATGTCATGGCATATAACAAACAAAATCCGAATATCATGCATTTCAGTCAAAATTAACCCTAGGGGTATAACGATCATTTTGCACCTAAGGGTAAAACGGTAATTTTCATACCCAGGGGTATTTTAGTAAAATTCACTATTTTAGGGTTTACATACATCCTACAACCGTTAACACACCAACAGAAACACTTACCGAGCGTCTTTACTGAATTGGGCTCGTTGGCCCATTAACCAATTTTCGACCCATTAAGCCCAAATATACCGAAGTGCACGAAATTGCGCACTCTGTAATCATACCGCTTTAGATTACCAAAACTAACAAACAACCATCTCACGAGTGCTCGCACGCTCGCAAGTTCACAAAATTCTGGCTTTCCAGCATTTCGGCTTTTCGCCTTTTGCCGATCTAGTCTATGAGTGGATGTCGTTTACACACCTGTTTGCGACGAAACGCTGACGAGTTCCACACATGAACTGCCTACAATCAATTACTAATACGTTAACTATGAATCCATAGCAACTTATCTGCAAAACTCCTTACTAAAAATCGACCATTAACACTTTAGGCACTAGTGTTCTTACCTTTGCCGAAAAAATGGACTAGATCTAATTCTGGTCGTTCCAAATATCCAAGCCCTCGATTAGTAGCCTTTAATCCACATTATAGGAAAACAAATCAGATATCACTACTAAACCCTTTGAGTACAATCAACAGGCACCCTTTGCATATAGGGGTTTTTCGGCTTTTACCGTAATTCATGAATAACGAAAGAAAGATTCAAGCGTTTACCTATATCGTTATGACACTACTCCCAATCGATTGTAGATCCAACCACCGCACAAGAAGGGAAAATACTCAACCAAGGGTTCGGCCTTTGCAGTACCTCAAAGTAGTAAGATTTCGGTTTTGGAAGAAAAGATACGAGGTTTGGCTTCAATGGAAATTCGGCTAACCAGTTTTGTTGAGGATTTATGAGAGAAAAGAAGAAGAAGAATATGAAGGATTTAGGTTCGGCAAAAAGATAAGATGAGAATCGACAAGAGGAGAAAGAAAAGAGATGAGGCGAAGAGATGAGAGAAGGAAAGAAAAGAATAGAAAATAGAAGAAGGAAAAAAAATAAATCCAAAATATACGACATTTAATATAGCTATGGCCGAAAGAGTGCCTTTCGGCATAGTAATTCTTTTTAAATTCCAATTCCCTAATTTGCTCATTGATTTTAGGCCAAATTCGAAGTTTGAATTTCATTCAAACTCCCAACCGATCAGCAGCCTTTTCCACCTGCTTGCACTGCTTCAGCATGCTGCCAAGTAGCAAAAATCCAAACCTTGCATGCGCAAACCCCAGACCTCCGTTTGCCTCGTGCCCAAGCCCGTGCTACTGGCCACTGCACCATACTTCCTTCCTTACTAATATATGGTCACAATTAATTATAAACCTTACCTGCTTCAGTTCTGGCCCACTTTAAAAATTAAACAGAATTCGCCCGCGTATGGACTCGAACTGCGCCCTCTCCATATGCCCACCACGCTGCTGCCACTGAGCCACAGGCGCTTCTTGTGACATAGCTCGGTCGCAATTATTCTTAAACCTTACTTTAGTGCGATCTGGCTTCTTAAAATAAAAACCAAGCCTTTGCGTGTGCCAACCCTCGAACCTAGGCACTATACCACACTCCCAGCGCCTCTGCCACTGGGCCGAGCTTCCCTTTTGTGTTACCTTCTAACCCTAACTTTATATAACACTTCCCTACGTCGTTCCCTGATATAAAGAAAAATAAAACTCTTTTGCACATGTTGGGAGTCAAACCCCAACTCTTCTACCTAGCATGCTTAGCCACTAGGCCAGGTGCTCCTTTATGCTAAAACTCAGCCCAAGTTATTAATAAGGCCTACTGCCCAGATTCCCTAAGGTAGCATAAAATTAAAATTTTTCTAGAGTCTTAAACACCAAAACAATAATACTTCTATAAATATATATATATTTCCTTATCTAATAATAATAATTGTAATAATAATTTTATAAATATATCTAATAATAAAAATTTCAAATATCAATAATACAGTAAATAATAATAATTTTCATAAAAATTTTTCAAACATACATGCAGTAATATTTTTCTAATAATAATTTTATCTCATAATACTAATTAAAATTTAGTAAAAATTTAAAATATCTATAATAATAAATATAGTAAAAATTTTCTAGTAGTAATTCAAATTTTTTTTTCTTAAACGGTAATATTTAAAACTTCCTAATTATTCAGGTTTCCTTCTATCCGAATCCCAAACTCAAAGCCCAACTCTTCTAGGCCCCAAAAATCGGGGTGTTACATGCCACTCACTTGAAAATTTCTAACATG
This sequence comes from Gossypium hirsutum, assembly GCF_007990345.1. NCBI lineage: Eukaryota > Viridiplantae > Streptophyta > Magnoliopsida > Malvales > Malvaceae > Gossypium > Gossypium hirsutum. The sequence goes on along the minus strand of NC_053428.1, from coordinate 81,731,544 downwards.
TGCTTCATTATCCCAAAGGTAGTGACTTGATAGTGTGATGCTGCCTCCGGCGATCTCCAACCCCAAGCTAACCTGTCAAAGCTAAAAGAAATGGAAAAGAGGGAGTAAGCTACATGCTTAGTAAGTCCATATAAAAATAATATGCAATTTATCAATATGCTTCCACCAATTCTTACAACATGATCTCAAGGTAATACTCTCATAATTGCCTATTTACCTATGTTTAGGTCAAGCTATTTTCTCAAGTCACAGTCACTAAATTATTTATATCAGGAGGTACGGAACGCTAAATTAAGATCTGTAAATTTTTTCTGAAACTAGACTCACATACCTTCTTACCATAAAATTTTTAGAATTTTTAGTTTAGCCAATAAGTACAGTTTATTCTTTAAAGTCACCATTTTCTTGCTGTGTGATAGTTTTGACCCCTCTTCACTAAAAATTAATTATCTCATAATACGGGACTATGATAATGTTCTTGTCTATTTCTCTTGAAAATAGACTCATCAAGGATTATAAGCATATAAATTATAACCCCTAATTATTTTTTACAATTTTAAATGATTTTTCAAATCAAAAAATGGGATTTCGAAATCATTCTGACTCTATCTTAAAATAATTTAAATATTTTATAATATGAAACTCTTTTGCTTACACCGTTTCTCCTATGTGAAACTAGACTCATTAAAATTTAATTTAATATTTTATTCAGCCTCTAACTCAATTTCCACAATTTTTGGTGGATTTTCAAAGTCAGACTACTGCTGCTGTCCAAAGCTGTTTTAGTGTAAATTAATGATACTAAGTTTATCACACATTATTAATTCATTTTCACCGCATTGGTAAATATACATATTTATATATCATAAGTATATGCCTATGATCACAAGGTCATCACAAAATCATTCTCATAGGCATGAATCACCTATTTACATCTTCACCCAATATGCATCATAAACCGAAATCATTTCTCATGAGTTTGGCATACATACCTGTGTTACTCAACATGCTCATATTCATTCCTTACTAATCATACAACATGAATTGAATTCACATCTCATCAATTTCATATAAGTACCTATACCACTCACCACATGGTCATAAGTTCTCTCATTTCAATATAAACCGTAAATCTCCCGTTAAACCATTTGGAATACTACAGGATATTCAATAGCCCCAAACATGGGATAAGATGCCGACGCCATGTCCCAGACATGGTCTTACACTGGATAGCACATCAAAGTCGATGCCATGTCCCAGACAGGTCTTACATTGACTTTCATATATCGAGGCCGATGCCATGTCCAAGACAGGTCTTACACTGGCTCTCATTTATAGGTGTCAATGCCATGCCCCAGACAAGTCTTACACTGACACACAACAAGCTGATGCCATGTCCCAAATGCATGTCCCAGACATGTCTTACACTAGCTCTCGTCTCAATGCCGATGCATGTCCCAGACATGTCTTACACTGGCTTGCATATCTCGAGGCCGATGCATGTCCCAGACATGTCTTACACTGGCTCCCGTAATGTGGCCGATGCATGTTTCAAATATGTCTTACACTAGCACACATATCACCCAATGTCATGGCATGAATATCCAAATATATTCTTTATGTTCAACCGGAAGTCTTTATTATATAAATTCTCATTCACAACGTAAATCAACAATTCATACTATACTAATCGTATAATACATGATAACATTAAATTTTGCATTATTTACGTACAACTTACTTGTTTCAATGGAATGTCATATTCCATCAACATATAATTAAATACAATCATAGCAAAATAGATTTCAAGTATATTAACAATAACATGGATAACATGTTTATTTAGTCACACAGACTTGCCTCGAATGCAATTTCAGCTAATTACTCTATTTTAGTCCATAACCTCGTACATTCTAATTTAAGCCCCAAAATCAATTTTCTTGATCTAACATGATGAAATTCACTCATTTAATCATTACATTAATTAAAACATTCTATAATTCACAATTTGGAAAAATGATCGTTTTGCCCATAGACTTTACAAAAATTATGATTTTACCCTTAGGCTCTTAAATCGATTTTTCTCAAATTTCCTCCTTTACCAAGCCTAGACGAATACTTTTTATAACTATAGCAACTCACATTTTCAATTATTTCACACATTTACAACTTATTTTATAACTTTACAAAATAACCCTTTTTAGGTGTTTTCATGCAAACTTCTTTCACAAAAGTTGTTTATTACACAACCAAGACTCATTTTCTTTCATAAAATTCAGAAAAACACATGAATACTCTCATGAAAAAACCCTATAATTTCAACCATTTTGCAAAAAAGTCCCCTCATTAGCTAGATTATGCTACAAAGGTTTCAAAAGTACAAAAATTATCAAGAAATGCCATCAAAATCACTTACTTGCAAGGGTGAAGAGTGGCTGATATTTTTGAGCTTTCAAAACCCCCTCTTTGCTGTTATTTTCGGTGGATGAAGAAGAAAGATGAAAAGATGACAACTTTTTCCTTTTTGTTTTATTTTAATACCAAACAAGTCACCTAATACCCACCAATTTTGACTTTTCAATTTCTTTATCTCTATGGCCGGCCAAGTCTTTATCTAAAGGTCTATTTGCTCTTTAAAGACCCCTATTTATGGTTCTCTAGCTATTTAACACATTTAGCTTTCAAAAAAAAACTTTTACCCTTTATGCGATTTAGTCCTTTTTCTCAATTAAGCTCACAATCGCTAAAATTAATTCGCCAAAATTTTCATGTACTTATATAATAATGCTATGACATAAAATAATATTGCAAATAATTTCTCTGGCCTCAGAATAGTGGTTCCAAAACCACTGTTCCGAGTAGGCCCAAAATCAGGCTATTACGCATTTTCCATTTCTAACTTAAAAATCTATTTATTTAATACTTGAATTATTCAACAATGTCAACATCTAAAATCTTGAACAATACTAAAAATTACAACATGGGTCGAGTAGCCCTAAGTACCGGAATTTTGAAAACATAAAAATTACTAGTATAGGGACTAAATTGCACTAACTAATTTGGATTTGAAATTTAAATCCCCTTAGGCCGTGCATTACTCTTCTTCTTTTCTTTTTTTTTTCTTTGTTTAATTTGCATGCATTTTCTCTTTCCCATTTTCATTTCTTTTCTTTATAAGATTCTATTATATTATCATTATTATTATTTATATATACATTAAAGTTAACATATATATAATATATATAATATACATGTAACACCCCTAACCCGTATCCGTCGCCGAAATAGGGTTTTGGAGCATTATCAGAATTTACAGATCAAACAGACAGAAATTTAAAACATTTCACAACATATAATATTCATATCAGAAACCAATCAAATTCATACATACTATCCCTTATTCGAGCCCTTGAGGCCCAAAATACGTGTTAGAAATAAGTCGGGACTAATTCGAAAACTCAGAAAATTTTTCAAAACTGCAGGGTTCACACGGCCATGTGGTCAAGCCGTGTGACTTACACGGCCAAGAGACACACCCGTGTCTTAGGTCGTGTGGGCATTCAAAAAAGGGACACACGGCTGTCTCCATGCCCGTGTAACTCTCTGACTTGGGTCACACGGCCAAGCCACACGCTTGTGTGTTAGGCCGTGTACCCCTTTCAAAATGGCCTTGCACGCCCGTGTGCTAGCTATGTGTCTCATACGACCGAGTCACATGCCCATGTGTCTGGCTGTATGGACCTAAAATGTGCCCTAAACAACAAATTTACCATTTCCTACATGCTTACCATTAAACAATTCAAAAATCATTCATTTAACATGTTCATAAGCACTTAAACACTAACTTAAATTCACGTCCATATATCTTGATTTAGTTCAATTTACCATGCCATAATATGGCTTCAAAAAAAAATACAAGATTATATATATATATCAAACCAATACTAAACTTATAACCTCATTTACAATCCATCCACAAAATAACTATTATTTAGACACCCTAGGTACATGCTGACACAAAAGGTAAACATAACCACATTTGAGTTTGGGATCGTTGTTGGATGCTGAATCGGCAATCAAAAGTTAAGTACCTAACCTACACATGGAAAACAAAACCGTACGCTGAGTAAAAATCAGTAGTATTTCTATAATTTGAATATTTAAAGACATAATAATATAATATGGACATATTAATTATAAGCACAATTGAATATTTAAAACCACATTTATTCATACAATGGCATTAGCCATTTAAGACTCAAATAATAAATACTTCATTTTATATCATACTCAATTGCCATCACTTGCACTATAATAGCTTTTCTCAATTTGATCCACATATCATTTAAACAATAACATTATCCATTCCATATCCAATTCATGAATACATAATTCATGTATCCCATTTTCATGTTTCAATTCACTATCCCATTTTCAATTCACATATAATATCATCCAATATCAATCATAGTACCGTTTTATTTAATTACCCCTATTAACAAGACTCAAACTCGGACAGATACACGGATTCAACCAACACACTAGTTTGGCACCTAGTGCCTCATCGAATAAATCCGAAGTAATAACTTCGCCCAACACTATATAAATTTGACATCTAGTGTCTCATCGGTTAAACCGAAGCAAATTGGCACCCGTGCCTCATCGACTCAAAGTTGAAGAAATCTCTGAACTCTTCCAATCTTATGGCATGCCATCTATATCCGACTTAGCTCGATACAGTTAATAGATTTAATTTCACTTTTCAAATACAACCAATATTCAATATCCAAATTTCACATTAACACATATATTCATTTCAGTTCAATTCAATTCAATCAACTTTAAATCAATTCAATAATCAAAGTGCCATATGTTCACTTTAACCACTTACCATATACATTAATTTAAAATACAACAGTTAACAACTAGGTTTGGATTATAGAAATACAAACCAGGAATTCCGAGCTACTCGACATCAACTTTATCTTTTTCCTTTTTAGTCGAGGATTCCTGTACGACGTTAGCTACGGAATTAAAATAATTAAAATTCATCAATATAATACAATTCAATTTCATATTGAATATTTCAATTTTGACTAATTTTTATCATTCACAATTAATCTTATATTTTTACACAAATTTCACTTTAAACTAAATTTAACTCCCTATTTTTACTTAAACCCATAAATTTTAAAATTTTCTCAATTTAGTCCCTATTACTCAAAATTTACAATTTATTCTACAATTTAATCTTTTTTCATTTCTAGCTTAAAAATCTATCAATTTAATCCCTAATAATAAGATTATTCAACATTAACAACCTTTAAAAACTCAATCAATGCTAAAATTTCGACATGGATCGGGTAATACTTAACACCGAAATTCTAAAAACATAAAAATTATAAGAAAATTGACTAAATTGACTAACCAATTAAACTTTAAACCCTAAAAATCCCTAAGCCGTGCGTTGAACCTTCTTTCTCTTTTTTCTTTTTTCTTTCTTTTCTTTCTATTTCGTATGGCTTTCTTTCTTTTAATACTTTTTTTTGTTTTATTATAATTATATAATATATATACTTAATAATTAATTTAACTTTAATGATTATAACATATAAAATAAATTTACACATGTAAGTTACTAATACCGTGCACTTAATAGAATAAGGTATAATTCCTTCTTTAGTCCCTTTAATTATTCTTTAATTTATAATTCAACTTTCGCCCTATATGCAATTTAGTCCTTATACCTAATTACTTTTAATTTATGCAAATTCACTTGACCGAAATCTAATTAACTACACAACTAGCTTCGTAAATATTTATTAAAAATATTTACGAGTCTAATTTACGGGAATAAAGTCCCGAGAATGTATTTTTTTCTTCAATTTGGTTCTTTTTAATTAATTAACTATCGAAACGTTAAAATTTCTTAACAAAACTTTAATACCACTTAATGACACTTCGTAAATATTTATAAAAATATTTACGGCTCAATTTATAAAAATAAGTTCCCGAAACTATTGTTGCAGACATCACTAAAAAACTGGCTTTTATAATACACATGCATATTATTTAACCCATGGTCGGCCCCCTATACGAAATCATTAATTAAGTGGCATAATTGCTACTTTAGCCCCTTTAATTTATTTCAATCTATAATTTAACTTTTAACCCTTACACAATTTAGTCCCTGTACCTTAATAACTCTTAATTTCACGAAATTTAATAATTCAAAAATTAATTCACTACTAAACTAGCCTAGTAAATATTTAATAAAAATATTCACGGGTTTGTTTTACGGGAATGGAGTCCCAAACTTCACTTTCCGACACCTTTGACTATTGGGTCGTTACTGGATTTTTCATTTCTTCATTATTATAAGCAATACATCCAACCTCTATTTATGATTCATTGTTTCTATCTCAAGCCTTATTTCAATTTCAATTTCATTTCGTATTTATTTTAGTATATCTATTTTTTTTTACGTCCAACCTCTCCCCGTTTTTCCATCTTGTGTGAATCATTTCATGAAATATGTGTGCAGATAGTCCAAAGTTGCGAGAGTTAGCTTTTGATCTTCTAATCAAAAAGCAATGTTGATATTAATATTAATTCTCTCTCTGTGATGAATGATTTTGGGTCTTTGACCGGTAATTGTTTGAAGGACAACGATGGTTCTAATGAAGACTGTAACACCAAAAAAGTAAGATTCAAGGAGGTGGATGGAAATCTAATAGAAAACATGGTGGTGGATGTGGCCTCGGTGAGTGGTGCTTCGTGGAAGATAAATTGCTTAGGGGGAAGTTCTGGATCTTTGGTCTCCTCCATGAACCGAGTGTGGCTATTGATGGAGATTTGGATTTTGAAGAGAGTGATATCTTGAGATCCACCTTAATGGAATTCCCGCCATTGAATTCTCTGATCGAGTCAAGAAAATTTTTGTCAAAGACATGGAAACCACGGTGGTGTAAAACTATTGGGGCGTAATATTGGGTATGGTGTGCTTTTCAACCAAATTTTGAGTCTTTGGAAACCATCTAAACCCTTTCGATTAATGGATGTGGAGAATGGATACTACTTGGTCCGGTTTCAAAATAAAAATAATTACGAGATGGTTTTGACTTAAGGACCTTGGGTGGTTTTTGGTCACTACCTCACTATTCAGCCGTGGATGGTGCAGTTTAGTCCGTTAAGGCCTTTCCCTCGTGTGATTCTAGCTTGGATTCGATTCCCGAGTTTACTGGGGTTTCTGTACAAGAAACGGGTGTTTAAAAAAGATCGGAGGATTGGTTGGAAAAGTGGCCAAGATAGACATTAAAATGGATAGTGGGGCAAGGGGTCAGTTCGCTAGGATAGCGGTGTTCGTTGACCTCGAGAAATCACTAACCTCTCAAGTTTTGATCAATGGCAAGATCCAAAAAGTAGAGTTTGAGGCTCTACCTACGGTTTGTTTTTCTTGTAGTAAGTATGGACATTTAAAAAATGTTTGCTCTTATTCTTTGATAAGCAGAATGCAGATGATGGCCAAGGGGTAGCCTTCACTCCGGTGGTGAACAGATTTGCTCTAACGAAAACAGAGGAAGCCTTCGGCCCTTGGATGATTTTCAGGCATAAATCACGGTGCAATCAAACTGGAAATAGGAATCAAGAGGCTAAGACTCCGGAAAAAATGCAAATGGTTTCCAAATTTGCTGCGCTTAAAATTGATTCAGCAAGATTTGAAGGTGAAAAATCTGAAAGTTTAGGAATTAATTTTCAATAAGGGGATTTTGCTAAAAAATTAAAAGGCAAGTATAGAGGGTCAAAAGCTGGGTTGGTGGAGAAAGAAAACATGGGGAAAATGACGCTAGGCCAGAGCAATAAAAATGGGCCAGAAAAGTCAGTGAGGCCTACTGGGACTAAGACAAACAACAACAAAAAAAGCTTGGTGAGGATTGTAGCAGTAAGGGGTTGGCTGTTAGACCAGATCAGGCTAAGGGCCAGTATTACCTGGAAAGGGTTTTAAATCTTGGATCAAAAGTTACGGGCTTGGAGCAGGAGTGGGGTTTATTTGCTGGACTTAGAGCTACGAGATTAGAGCAAGGGCATGCTTTAATTACTGGAGTTGGTCAAAAGTATTTCTCTCTTGCATTTTAATCCAACGTTTGAAGGGTCTTTGGAATCTACAGTAACTTTAAATTCAAATTTATTGGACCCTACATTTCATTCCGCTGTGATTTTTAAAGAGAGTAGAGACCTACAATTAATTTCTAAAATCACTAAGGAGGGAACAATGGCCTGTGGAAGCCCTCATACTTCCTCTAAAGGGCGAGGTTTTAGGATTAAAAGTGGGCATTGACGATCGAGAAAGGCGTTGAATAAAACGATTCTTGGACTCGAAGGTTGTTTTAAACTCACCAGTAATTCTCATGTTTCATTACCAGAAGCCATGACTTCTATGATTAAGCTCCTCAATGATCAAATGGTTCCTTCAACAGATAATTCTAGTGCGGTGCTTAAGATGGTGGTGATCGAACATCCGATACGCCCTAGAGGTTCGTTACTTTTCCACTTTTATTTTTTATTTTTATTTATGAAGTTTACTATTTTATCTTGGAATTGTCAGGGTTGTGCTAGTTGGAAGTTTCTTCGTGTTTTTCGTGAATATAACCGTGAGTACAGGCCAAATTTAATTGGTCTTATAGAGACGATGGCTAGTGGTGAGAAAGCCGATTCAATTATCTCGAAGCTCGATTTTCAACAGCCTCATCGTGTAGAAGTAATAGGGTTTTCGAGTGGTATTTGGATTGCTTGGAGAGACTCCTTTTGTGTTGAGATTATCAAAAGTCACCCCCAATTTGTCATTGTTAAAGTTTATAGGAGTAGCTTCAAACACTCTTTTCTCACCGCCTTTGTTTATGGTAGCCCGAATAGTCATAAAATAATACATATCTGGTGGGCATTGCACAGTACGATCTCGATGGACGATTCTCCGTGGATGGCAATTGGTGACTTTAACGCTATTCTTTCCTCTAATGAAAAGAGAGGAGGGCGGACTGTAGGGAAAATGTGTTCTTTATTTAGAGGTTTTATGGAGTTGACTTAGCAGCATGATTTGGGTTTCAAAGGATCGAAGTTCACTTGGCAGAGATAGGGCATCGTGAAATGTTTGGATAGGGCCATTTGTAATAATGAATGGAATTTCGCTTTCCCAAACTCTATGGTGACCCACTTGCCGCGTCTTAAATCTGATCATAAACCCTTATGCTTATCCTTGGTGACTGAGACTTATTTCTCCAAAGGGTGTCCTTTCAGGTTCTTAGTAGGTTGGGTTAAACATCCAGCTTTCTTGAATTTGTCAAAAGCAAATGGAAAGTTTCTGATAATATGTCGACTGCCCACTTTGATTTTACTGATTAGGTTAAACAATAGAATAAAAAGGTGTATGGTTACATAAAAACCCGTAAGAAGCATTTGATTTGGAAGCTTAAGAACATTGAGATAACGCTTAACAGTATTAACTCAGATTATCTTAATCGGGTTTAGATAGAGGTGTGTGAGGAATTAGAAAATGTGTTACATCATGAAGAACTCTTATAGCTTCAAAAGGTTTGGTGTGACTGGTTGGTGTTAGGGAACCGAAACACCAAGTTTTTCCATACGTGCACTTTAAGAAGAATAAAGCAAAATAGAATAACCATCTTGAAAAATTCTTTAGGTAAGTGGGTATTGGATGAAGATCAGTTGAAGGCGGATGTGGTCAGTGTCTTTTTTAATCTTTATGGTAAAAATCTTGGCCCAATGAGAAAACTACCTCCTAATGCATTTCCACGTCTCAATGATGTTGAGATTGCTCTTCTGAATATGCCAGTCACTGATGAGGAAATCAAAAAGACCATTTTTGATATGGCTCCCTTAAAAGCTCCAGTAAGTGACTACTATCATGCTTTATTTTATCAAAGTTAGTGGGATCATATGGGGCCCTCAGTTTGTAGTTGGGTAAAAGACATTTTTTTACGGGAAAAGCATTAACTAGGATTTGAATAATTCTCTTATAGTGCTTATCCCTAAGGTTCAGAATCTGAAAGATATCTCTCAATTTTGGCCAATTAGTCTATGTTCCGTCCTTTATAGATTAGTTATGAAGATTATTGTGAATCCATTCAAAGTGGTTTTTCCAAGAATCATAGACTGGGTTTGTATTAGGAGGGAATGTTACTAATAATATTGTTATCGCACAAGAGGTTATTCACTCTATGAAGGGAAATCAAAATAATAGGAGGTGGATGGACATCAAAATTGACCTTGAGAATGCTTATGATCGTGTGCAGTGGAAATTCATTGATGCCTTTCTTTAAGCCGCAGGTATTCTTGTTTTCTTATGTAATGTTATTATGAATGCTATTTTCAATTCTACTATGCAGGCTTTATAGAATGGGGTCCCAACTCATAAATTTTAACATACAAAGGGTGTTTGATAGCGGTGTCCGCTATCTCTCTATTTGTTTATTCTCTGCATGGAATAGTTGGGTCAGAATATCTGCTTTGCCATGGACTCTGGAAATTGGGCCCTCATTCGTCTCTCTTGTACCGGTCCACCGTTATCACTTTTTTTTCGCAGTTGATTTGATTTTATCCGGTCAGGCTGATGAAGACCAAGCCCAGGTCATCAAAGTTATCCTCGAGGAAATTTGTGAAGTTTCGGGGCATCGGATCAGTATGCGAAAAACAAATATTTTCTTTTCCAAAGGTGTTGATGGGAGCTTCGGGGGGCGCATAAGTAGGTATTTTGGCTTTCAGGAAGTACGCGACTTGGGGTTTTATTTGGGGGTGTCACTTTTCCATGAAAAGGTTACTAATAATACTTTACTTTTTATGGTTGACAAGGTGCGCAACAAATTGTCCAGCTAGGATGCTAGACAACTTCCTTTAGCTGGGAGGGTGACTTTGGCTTAATCAGTTTTACTTTCGCTCCCAAGTTATTTTATATAGACTATGATGGTTCCTAAATGGTTATGTGATGAGATCGAATGCATCATTAGAAAGTTCGTTTGGGGGTCACACAATAGTGCGAATGAGATAGCTTTGGTTAGTTGGGATTTGATATGTCAGCCCAAATTACATGATGGTCTTGGTCTAAGGCATTTGAAGGATCATAACACGTCCTTCATGATGAAGGTTAGATTTAACATCGTTTCGAATTCTATGGCATTTTGGGTTTGGGTTCTCCGATCGAAGTACGGGGTTGCAAGCGGTCTACCTGAAAATCTTTAAAAGAAAGTTGTTCTTTTTTATAGAGATATTTATCCAAGGTATGGCATCTTATTCGTGATAATTTATTATGGTAGGTTAGAAATGGAAACTCTATTAACTACTGGCGGGACCCTTGGATTCCACACTGTGGGCTTTTGGTTAAACAAATTCTTGCTAATTCTAATCTTAGCATGGATTGGTCACTTAAAGAAATGACTACTGTGGATGGCTCGTGGAATTTAAACTTTTTTCATCATTGGGTTTCTGAGGAGGTCATTAACAAGATCGTTAGTGTTCTACCACTACACATTGCTTCTAGCTTTGTTTGGGGGGCTTCTTCGACTGGTTGTTTCTCTCTCAAGAATGCCTATGCTAAAATTTGCGAAGGTTCCTTGAATCCAAAGGAGTCAATTTGGGAGTTACCTTGGAAGTTCCAAAGTCCACATCGGATCTGTTTTTTCATTTCGCTTACCCTTAAGCAACGTTTGATTACGAATGCTGGAAAGACTAGGCGAGGGATTGAGAGTGATAGTGCATGTGGTTTTTGTGGTCATGAGTTTGGAGAGGCATTTCACATTTTCAGAGATTACCTTGCTGCCAGAAGCATTTGGGATAAAATCATTCCGGATGAAACTCTCTCTAGATTCTACACCAGGTCTCTCCAAGAATGGATCATGGGTAACTTTCAGATGAATCAGCCTGTTTCTTTGGTTGAGATTGATTGGTCGTGTCTTTTCAGGATCATCTCTTGGCGTATTTAGAAAAACTATAACCTGTTTATCTTTCAAGATATTTCATGGAGTATAGATGGTATACTCAAAGTTTCTCTTAACTAGGCAAGACAATATACCTCTGTAGTTAAGACATTGGCAACTAAATCCCAAAAGTCTTTTGATAGTTTACTTATGGAAAAAAGTTGGGTGTGCTTAAGTACGGATGGTTCAGTGAGACATGATGAAGAATTTGCTACAGCAGGAGGCTTAATACGAGATCGAAAAGGTAAATGGATCGTGGGGTTTAGTAGATACTTAGGGAATTGTACAGTTACGAAGGCTAAACTTTGGGGCATCTTGGATGTGTTAAAACTTATATTAGATAGAAGATCTGAAAGGATCTTAATTCAGACGAATAGCTTCGAGGCTGCTAATGCCATTCAGGAAGGTGCCTTTAAAATCTTGAACTCAACTTTACTCAAAAGAATTCATTAGACCCTGACAAAGGTAAAACAATAGAAGATTCAACATACTCCCCGAGAGGAAAACATAGTGGCAGATAGTCTTGCCAAAATGATTTGTGATAGAAAGTCAGGTTTAAGACTATTTGAATATCCTTATTTGAGAGTCTAGTTTTCGTTGAATTTGTATCTTATTTTTTTCAAAAAAGAAAAAAGAAGAAGAAGAAGAAGACGAAGAAGCAATGTCGATGAAAATGTATTGGTGAATTATTTTGCAGTGAGGATTGAAATTTCCATAAATTTTCCATCTCCTAAAAAAAATATATGTAAGATAAACCTATTCCTATATGCAAAACACGTTTCAACTTCACGTTGAATATTGGTATTCATAACAATTTTTTATGAAAATTATAATTAAGAACTCCTTAATATTTTCCCATTTAGTTTGAAATTAACTAAAAAGACTTAAATACTACAAGCTAAAATTATATTTTTGATGATAATAAAAATATAATTTCACCATTTTAATAATTTACATCTTTATAAATTTTAAAATATTAAAATAAATTTTTATCATTTTTAGAAAGACTAAAGTATAATTTTACTTTTATTAATTTAAAATTTTTAAAATTTTAAAAAACTTAAATAAAAAATTTTCTATTTTAGGATAAGCCCCCGCCTCTTTGATCATTTATTCCTTAACCAAAAAAAGAAAAAACCTAACAGTAAAATACTTACAAAGTCTGGGCCTCTATGATGAGGTGCACTAACTATAATAATAATAATGTGAACCAACAGTTTCAGGTTCTTGGCATAATCCACACTACACTAGACATAATATATCATTCCAACTTCAATGAGATTGATGTGAGGAATGTTTAGTGCAACTGAAGGCCCCTGCAGTTCTTTCTAAGAAATGAATACCCCATGTCTATTACTAGCTTTTTCAAATATGATGAACTTCTCCTGGCCTTTACATATGAATGTCCCATTATATATGCAACCCCTGCTTCCTTTGCCTCTATCAAATCCATCAGCTCTTCCCTAACACCTGTATCCATACCTGGACTTGCTGCTACTTCGAACCTCACATGCCTCCTCCTCACTCCTGGATTCTCATCATCGGGATAAGCACTTCGCAAGCTCTGTAACATTAGGGATTTGCTGCTCTGTATGGATTCGATACCATCACAATCCTCTCTCTCAGTAACTATTAAACTCGAGCTTGATTGGATGGTCCTGCTACTTATAACAGCTAGCCTCCCATCATATGATGAACTCTCAGAACTACAAAATTGTGCATCTCCAGCTTCCATCTGGATGAACTCTGATATGCTTTGTATAAGCTGGTCCTCAAAATCCCCATCATCTCGCTGGATATCTTTGTACCCATACCTGACAATGCACCTATACATACGATATGGCCTGGGGCATACCCGACCAATAAGAAAGCGTTCTTCTGGTGAAACATATGGGACTGGAACTGATTTCACACAAACAAAAACCAGCACCTTATGGAACGCTGGCAGGTTTGTGACAAAGTGGGAAAATATTGCAGGGACTCCTGTTGCCAGTTCAGAGTAAATGAGGCCTATCCCAGGCACACGCACAATACCGAGGCTAGGACCCAAGCCAAGCAACCATTTCAGTGATACTTTGTTGTGCAGGTCAAAGTTGTACTTCTTGCGAGTCCCATAGTGCCATATGTACATAACCAACATAAAGATGACAGACAGCACAAGAGGCACCCATCCTCCTTGAGGCACTTTCATGAGTGCTGCTGATAAGTAGACCCCTTCACTAAACCAGAAGAACACAAGGAACATAGCAGCAAGTAAAACACTTTTCTGCCAAACAAAGGTTACCACAAGAGCCATGAGAAACGTTGTAATAAACATCACCGTAATGCATGCAAGTCCTGAAAGCAAAGACCAAATAAGAAAACATCATCACCAAAGACAAATACCACAGCCAAGTTGATGCAAGTTAGTAACAATCTCTAGAATCTGAACTATGTGATTGACAACGGTACTCACACTCTATATAACCATAATAAATTCACCAAAATGTTAGTACAAAATTGATCAAGTTTACCGTGTAAGAGAGGAATGATACAAGAACTTTACTAGTCAATCATTTAAAGTCCAAACTCTAAAGTGCACGTAACAAAGTCAATTTCCATGACTGAGGCTATAGGCAAGGAAAAGCAATAATAAAGTTCGGCCATGATTGAAAATACCCACTTAACACTTTATATAGGCACAGAATTTAATTATTATTTAATCATATTTTTGTCAAGAATATTTGAGGAGAGAAGAAGCAGTTATCAGAGAACGAATTACCATAAGCATTTCCAATTAAAGTAGTACTTCGAAATCCAATAGTTATTGCAAGAGTAAGTATCATGAGTATCCAGTTTATTTCTGGGATGTAGATCTGTCCAAGTATATGTTTTGAGGTGTGAACTACTTTGACTCGAGGGAAGCATCCAAGGGCATGGCATTGTTTAATTAAAGAAAAAGTGGCAGTTATAATAGCCTGACTCCCAACAATAGTTGCAAGGGTGGCAATCACAAAGATAGGCCAAAAAACCGGACCTGCAATGGTAAAGTGAAAAATTACACAAACTTAAATGTTGTAACAATGTTTAGAAGCAATACAGTTGCTGTCAGATTGCACTAACCAGGAATTGAGTCATAAAAACTGTTAAGAACTTTTTGTGGGTTTCTTGACAAGAACGCAGCCTGACCCATGTATTGGACAACCAGACATGGGTATACTAAGAATGCAAATGCAAGCTGCAGAATCAGGAAAAATTATCAGGTTTCTTCCTCATACATTAGTCAAAAGAAAGGTTCAATTAGCAAGTTCTACAGATGTAGCTTAATATAGCAAGAGGATTAGACATGTATGTCAAGAGAATAGAACACTTTCACCTTCAATCCAAAATTTACTATCACATGCTAGGAGAGGGAAAAAAGAGAGTACAAACAAAGGAGGAACTACACTCACCCTAATTGATAAGGCAGTGAAATGACCAAGGTCTGCAAACATAGCTTCGGTGCCTGATGAAACCCAAAAATTGCACATGATCACTAACTCAAACCAACAACCATCTAAGTCAATTAAAATAAAAGTTATGCTGTAATCTGTTGATAATCAAATGCAACCTACCAGTTACTGAAAGAAGGATCCCTCCTAGCGAAAACCAGCCATCTTTACCGGTCTCTCTAAAGAACTTGATAATATAATATGGGGAAATAGCGCGAACAATCTTTGGGTTCCAAAATATTATGTTGTACAAGCCAATGGAAAAAATTGATACCAGCCAGATGATCACAATTGGTGCAAACATAAAAGCTACCCTGCGTGTTCCAAAATGCTGCAGGGCAAATAGGCCCACCAATATGACACAAGCAAGCACGACAATTTCACCTAGGTTAAAAATAAAGCCAATTTATTAAGCACTACAGGAAAAACGAAACATCAAGAGAACTTGTGAACCCAAAACTTAGTAGAATTAATAAAGGAAAAGAAAACCAAAATTGAGAACTGAATTACCACTAGCTAATTTCTTTTCAGTAACTTGAAGTCCAGAAACGGATGACAGAACTGCAAACATAGAAACAGTTAACCCCTTAACCATTGGAAGAAAGAAATCAATTAACACAGCCAGTTGAAGACAAAAGGGCACAAGTACAGCAACAAAACAGAGGGAAATTTTAGTTAGATGATGAAATATCAAAATTCAAACAGGATCCACCACGAACATATACTAGAGGCAGGAGGATTCGTGCAAACACTTGACAAAAGAGCAAACATGGAAGTCCAGGATTGCACTGCTATGCTCATGAAAGTATTTGTGATGATCGGTCCCCATAATTAGATCATTGGAGATCAACTATGTCCCATTGAGAAAGAGGCACATTGAATGAATCAACATAGTTGTGAAAATCCCAACACGACATGCAAAGTTGCCACACTGATTGCATGGTCGGGCAAATGGTTCAAACAAGAAAATTGAGGAAAAGCATTGGCTTCGCCATCTCCTCTAGTTTGGGATCATATAGTTGTTGGATTTTGTCTATAAAAGGTAAAGTCCCAGCAAAAAAGTATCTTGTTTTGTTCATATGCAAAATCCAGCAGAGCTCTTCATCAAAGTTTCTTCTCAAGCTCAGAACCTTAATCCACAATCATTTACTAAAGTAATGTAATAAAAGTTAGCATCAATAGCTTTGCTTATTGTCCCACGTGCCACATATGATAAAGAGGAAATTCCAAGAAAGAAAAAGTATTGAAACTTTATAATCCACAGCCACAAAGATGATAACCTAAGAATTTGCAATATTAAAATTTAGTTAGCCATATAAATATCTACCTGATATTGCCGGAGTGAGCACACCATCACCTATGACCATAGAAGCACCAAAGAGTACCACAACAAGAAGGGCTGTCCTTAACGCTTTATGCTTCTCCAAAAATCGCTTCAATGGAGAACCAGTGGCCACCTGCATCGAGGGCCCATATTTGTAGGCGGAGAGTTCTTCATCAGCTGCTTGCTGATTGGGAAGCAAGCTAAATTTTGCATGCCTACAAAGCAGCGAGTAAAGAGCAAAAGTGCCACCTGATAAGAAATCATGTAAACATGATGTTAAATGGTTAGCCAAAGTTTTATAGGAGAGTAATATCCATTATGAAATTTAATGATTCACCACACCTTCACCGCTATCATCTGCACCCAGCATGATAAACACATATTTAAGAAGGGGTATCAATGTAAGGGTCCAAAAAATCAAGGAAAATGCTCCAAATATTGCATCTTCATTCTGATGATCCTGCAAGTTCCCTATGAACGTGCTTGAGTAAACATAAAGAGGTGAAGTGCTCAGGTCTCCATACACCACCCCGAGGCTCTGGTATGCTAATATTAGGTTCCTGGAGAGATTGACCCATGAAAGCTGCAAAAGTGATTCAGGTACTTAAAACAATTTTGAGTTTCAAATAAAAACAAATGATAATGCCACGATTAATGCCGGAACACACCTAGACCCAAAACTCCAGCAAAAGCAGTGGTCAATATAGAAAAATATTGAGTAGAAAAGGAAATATCCTTTCTTTTTTTAATATATTAAAAGAAAAAAAATAAAGAATTAAAGAAATTCAGGCCAACATTTGATTTTACTAGGAATTAACACCAAAGTGATCATATGCATGTCATATTGGTTTTCAAGATGCGTTTTTTGATAACAGTGGCCATTAGATCAATGATTTTGCTCCAGTGATTTACATGTATAAGACACATTGATTGAACTGGAATTCAGAAATTGGTTTACTACGTATAAGCACAACATTCTAGCAAAAAAAAAGTGACCTTTATTCAACCTTCCTATAATCGGGGTGCGGATCCATGAGGAGGATAAAAAATATTTGAAATTTATGTTATAACTATATTATATCAGAAGAAAAGGTTGAAAGAAAGAAAGAAAGAAAAAAGATGACATGGACAGTAAAGTAAGCCGAAAAAAAGGCAGAGGTTAGGTTAGTAAAAAACTAAAAGCCTAAAAGAGTGACGAAGCTACTAGAGCAGCTTAATTGAATTTGAAAGTAGAGCTGTGACTGAGAGAAAGAGATAAGTAAAAAACAAGGGAGATGCCATCAAGATTGTAAAGCATCGGAAACCGAAGAGATCGCAGATAAGAAATGAAATCAAAATTGAAAACCAAATACACAAGAACAAGATTCAAAAATCTTAAAATAAATAAATGAACACTAACCGAGGAAGGATTTCGCGGAGGAGAAGGAATCGAAACTCCTGATTCCGGCCCCATTGAAAGCAGACTCAGAGAGTGTGTGTGTGTGTGCGTGTTCTTTCAATTCTGCGGCTCCCTAATCCTAATCCGAATCTCACCTCCCTCTATTGTTAATTTCATCTTACATTTCCATCTCCATTTTTATTCCATCTTATCTAATGAGCGTCCCCTCCAAATAAATCTAAAACTGCTTATGGTTCATTTATATGGTCTTTATATGTTATGATAATGACTTGTCTCATTCAATGACTCCAGTCCAGTAGTCGTTGGTTTGGTTGGATGGACTTGTACTCTTTTCCTTCTTAATTTTCTTTTTCTTTATATCTAATGAAAATCTAGTAAATAAAAAATATCACATTCGAAAGATACCTACTCAATGCTCAAACAAAAAAAAGATACCTACTCCTTCATTAATACTGCTTTTACTTTTTTTTTTTACTTATTTTTAAAAATAAATTATATTTACCCTACTGCTTTTTAAATAAAATTTAAAAATAAATTAATATTCTTTTTTATTTTGTATTTATGCATGTGCCTCTTTATTTTTATATGAATGAAAAAAATTATATAAAATATATTTATTAAAAATTTACTTAGAAAATAAATAAAAAGAGATTGTTAAATTCATGGTGTCTTACCCTTATATTTAAATCTTATTGTATGTTAGATTTTATCTTTTTTTAAAAAAAAACTTTTAAAAGATAAAAAAACCACTTTTATAATGATATAAATTTATGAAAATAATAATTTTTTTGTTATTTTAAACTAAATTAATGTTGATTAACTCATAACACCAACTCAATTAAAATTTTAAATAATAATATATATTCATTTCTCTATAAAATTATAAGTACTCAATTTCGAATCTCACCAAATGCAATTGTTATGTGTGAGTTTTTGATATCATCATGTATAGTTATCATAATTGAGCAGGCCCAGGCTTAAGGGTTGTTTCAGAGTGAAACCGCCTGGCTCAGGGTTGGAAGGGGTTCAAAAAAAAATTTAACTTTTAATGTGAGAAAAAAATTAGACTAAAATAAATTAATTAAATGTCTACGACTTTCAGTTTTTGACCTTAAATGCTTATCTCCTAAGGTACTAATTTTTTTTTAACTTTTATTATATTACATTTTATAATTTTTTTTAAAAAAGGTTCAATTTATTGTTTCGTCTAGAGTCTAAAAATATCGAGAATCAGCCTATAAGTAAGATTAAACCCATAGATAAATTTTATCCGAATTATTCTAACTCTTTATTTTATGTTTTATATTGATTTAATATACTTATATTTATAGTTATATTATTCTTGTAACAGTAATATAATTATAGTTGTAAAATCGAAATTAAAAAAAAGAGAGGCTTAACTAGAGTACAAGACTACATATTCAAGTAAGTTATTGACCATAAAATTGCACTGATCGACTCTTCGAGGACCGAAAGCGTACACCACGGCCTTGGTATGTGGCCCTCATCCTAAACCAAAAAGCAACTTGACTTTGTACTTGTAGTACGAATAAATAAATAATGGTTAATTATTAAAACTCCTCCAATTCTTATTCAAATGTTAAAATATTCTTATTAAATATTAAAGTAATAATATTTTATCAATTTAATCCTTTTATTGATCTAATCATTAGTTTAGATATTAAACACATGTATAAATCTAGCATGAAACATATTTAAAACATATGAATTTATTACATGAATAATTTAGACATGATAAGTTAAAAAAAAAAAGAAATACCTAATGATACTAGTCATTAGTTTAACATTATATCCAAACTATTAATAAAGAAGGTATACAAATATTTACAATTTAATCTATGTGTTTTAAATATGCTCGATTTTATATTTGCGTAAGTTGAAATGTAAGGTGAAGGAAGAATGTGACTGATACAATACAATATATTGAGGAGTGAAGTGGAATATTTTAAAATATAGAGGCTAATTTTAAATAAGGCAATAAATGAATATATTCCCACGGTTTGGACGCGGGACATGAGAAAGTGAATGGATGGAGACGATTTTTCAGACATGAACAGGCAGGGCCCAGGAGAGGTATTATTATTCATTAGCATTTTAAAATTTTAATATATGTTACTATATCCGAAACTAAAATTACGTATGAGCATGAGGCAAGAAGGCAGGCTTATGTAATCTCAATGTATAAGTAAAATCAATTGACTTGGATTTATTAATATAAGGACATAGTCATGCACGCCAATGGGGGTGAGGATGAAATACTAGGTATGATTCCATTTTTTTATTTTTTAAATCAAACAATGGAAGAGCTAAACTCAAGTTAATAGAAGATTTGTGGTAAAAAATTCAAATATGGTAGTAGTCTGAAGTTGATAAAGCCTTATCTGGTATTGTTTCTCAATTGTGTTGTAAAAATTCATAATTATATAAATATTCTTTTTTTAATATGTAACTATGTGTTTTGTTTATTATATATTTTGTAGAATTTTTTATTTTTTACATAATTATAATTTTAAAAAATATTTTTATAATTTGAAAAAATAAACAATGAATTTTCAGAATTTTTTAATATTTTAATATTTTTTTTAGAATTATTGTTAAAAATGCTGTAAAAGTATCAAATTGAATGTTTTAGTTATAGTTCATCGATCAAATTAGATATTAACCCTTGAATCAATGTGCCACTTGTAATGACCATTAACAAACGAGTGACCAAAATAATATAATCGATATTTTTAGTGACCAAAATGTATCTTTTCATAGTTCAATGACAAAAAAGTTGCCAAATTTAGTGACTATTTTTATAGTTTGCCCTTTTTATAATAGAAAAAAGAGTAGGTTTGATGCGATAAAAGTACCAGGAAAGCCCCTGTACTTAGGGGCGGATTGCATTTTGGCTCTTCTATTTAAAAAAAAAAGTGCAAATTAGCCTCTCCATTAAATGTTTCTATTAAATAATGCCGAGAAACATGCTGAATTTTTTTTATGGGTAAACTATAAAAATAGTTACTGACTATGCCTTTCGTTCTATTTTGGTCACCCAACTATTAATTTTTTCGATTTAGTTACTAAACTTTTTGAAATTAAATATTTTAGTCATTCTAAGCTAACGTGAGCTTTTTTTTATTGATCTAGTAACAAAAAAGTAGCCCTCTAATGTTTATATATTTTATCAATTTGATCCTAAATATAAAAAATTTAACAAATTTAGCCCTCAAAATTTACAAAATTTTTTATTTTAGTTCTAATTCTAAAAAAAATGGCTCTCAACTTTTATAAAATATGTCAATTTAGTCCTAACTCTAAAAAATATTTTAAAAAATTAATTTTTAGCCCTTTATAACCCATTGGCTAACCTATATGGAATATTAAAATAAAAAAAAAGTATCATTTTTCAAGTCACTTGCAAAAAGAATTTTACTATAATTTACGCTTCATACTAGACCAAACCAATTGATTTGGAACCTATCTAAAATAATTGGTTGCATTACTAACCAAAAAGATAATGTTTTTAATGCCTTTATTTTCTTTTGAACTTTTTTTTTTGTGTGTATGTGTGTGTTTTATCTTAATTTTTTAGAGTGATTTTGTAAGTGACTTAAAATATGGTATTCTTTCTCTTATTTTAATATCTTACGTGGGTTAGTTGTAGGGATAACAAAAAATCCCGAATTCGACAGGTTTTGAGCCAATTTGACTCGATAGGGTCGGGTTCTTTTATTGAAGTCTGGGATTGAGCCAAGGCGGGTTAATTTTTAAAAATAGTCAA
This sequence comes from Gossypium hirsutum, assembly GCF_007990345.1. Classification (NCBI taxonomy): domain Eukaryota; kingdom Viridiplantae; phylum Streptophyta; class Magnoliopsida; order Malvales; family Malvaceae; genus Gossypium; species Gossypium hirsutum. The sequence continues at coordinate 81,709,577 of NC_053428.1, read as the reverse complement.
GTCGAGATCGGGTTTAGAATGAAACCATCTACCCACCCCAAGATATTTACAAAATTACCCTATATACATATTTAATATTAATTATATTAAAAAATCCCTAAAATTTATCACTACTGTTCTTATTCTATGGCCTCTATACTATTCCCTTTCACCCTTATAAGGTTATCTTCTTAATTTAATAATTTATTAAAGGAAATTTTGTTCCTTCTTTTTTTTATTATTATGTAATCATAATATGTGTGTAAATAGACAATAGCATATAACTTCATAGATAAATCATTAAAAAAAAAGAAATGATGTAAAAAAAATCATTTTTATTAAAAATATTAATTAATCAAAATTTTAAAAAAAATAAAAAAATAAACTCTAGTCGAACTGGATCGGTGGTAGGTATACTATTAATTTTTTGTTCGGGTTTAGAACAGGTTAAATTTTTTTAAAGTTGAGGTCAATGTGGGCAAAAAAAACCCCGCCCTGCCCCGTTGCCATCACTAGTTAGCAAATGGGTTGTAAATGGCTAAAAATGATTTTTTTAAAAAAAATATATTAAAAATTTTTAAAGTTAAGAGTAATTTGGCAGGCTTTGTAAATGTCGAGGGCCAAGTTTATTAAATTTTTTAGAATTGGAAGTAAAATGATAAATTTTATAAACATTGAGTTCTAAATTTGTTGAATTTTTTATATTTAGGATCAAACTGATAGAATGTGTAAACATTAGAGGGCTAATTTTGTTACCAGACCAATTGAAAAAACCCACATCAGCATAGAGTGACTAAAATATTTAACTTCGAATAATTTAATGACTAAATCGAAAAAATTAATAGTTGGTAGACCAAAATAGAACGAAAGGCATAATTGGGTGACCCTTTTTATAGTTTACCCATAAAAAAATAATTTTCAGCATGAAAACGTCATTATTTAACCAAAAAAAAATTTAATAGAGGAGTTAATTTGTATGTTTTGAAATATATAAGGGCTAATTTACCCATTTTTTTAGTAGAGAGACCAAAATGCAATCTAGCCCTAAGTACATGGACTTTCCTAATACCTTTACCTGTTTAATGCAAAAAAGTAAAACGATGAGAGAATGCCTAGAAGAATAAAAAAAAAAGTTTTAGAGCTTTAAAAAAATCACTTTTAGTGAAAATGCATTCAGTTAAGTTTTCCAGCATTAAAAACACACCAATTAAATTATTTGATTAACGATTTTCATCATTGACTATTATTTAGCTGACATGGCTCTTAATGTTGAATCAGCCATCACGATGTTGACATAGTTGTCCAAGTCAACAAAAAATACAAAAAAATAAAACTATTTAAAAAAATGAAACTTATAAATTTTTTATTGAGAATTCAAGTTGAAAATAAACTTAGATAAAAAAAAATGTTTAAGTCATTTTTTGAATCTAGACATCCATTTATCAAGGTTCAATTTAAACTAATTATATATATTTAAAAAAATTATTAAATTTTATAAAACATTATAAAAATTATAAAAAAGAGAGAAATTATGATTCTTGCTTCTTCTTCTTTTTTTATTTCACAACATTTAAATCTTATTTTTTTGTAAGTGTTTAAAGTTTTTGTTGTTGTTTTCTTATCTAATTTGCTAATAATGGTATTCATGTTTGATATACTTTTAGGGTCATTTTCTCGATTAACTATTAATTTCAATGTAAGATGTAGTACTATAATATCAAAGAACATAGTTATTGTTATGATTAAACATGTGTATAAAATAGAAAATAGAAATTTATAATAATAAATTTGTTAATACATATGGTAAAGTATAAGGTTTTAAATCATGTGAATTTATAGCAAGAAAAGCAAAAACCATCATTTCTTTTTTATAATGTTTTACAACTTTAAAAAAAATTTATAATGTTTTACAACTTTAAAAAAATATATAGTCCTTTTTTAAAATTATTTTTTATAATTTAAAAAATTATGTCTAAAATAAATCTAAACAAATTGATGTTATACTTATACGGCTTGAGCTCACCTTAAGTGATTGTGATTGAAGAGGATCACCTTATGAGCAAAGACACATGTCACCTAAGATCTTGAGAGCCCAAACCATCGAGACCACATACCTAACATAGATAAGACATTATCATTCACACATCACATAGATTCATTCCTAAACATGACAACCTAGATATTATCCACTATCTTCGAAAAAACAAATACAACTTAAATCTAGGGACTAATAGTAGGTTTGGATCGGTGGTAGGGTACAATTTGGTACGTTTAGTTTACTTTTTGTCTCACGCTATAGTATCTAATCTCATTGCCACCGTTGTTTTTACACTAACCGCAAGTAAACGCATCGCCCATCCAAACCCACCCTAAGTATGTATTAACCCTAAAAAACCATAAATATTACCTACTATCTTCCATTAACAAAACCACTAATAATTTTTGGCAAGTAGCATTTTTCTTTTAAAAAATATTTATTTTTTTAAATATAATATTTTTAATAAGTATTGTTTTTAAAAAATATATATTTCTTTATGTTAATTATTTTTTTAGTCTTCTTAACTCCATAGTTTTATTGAAAAGAAAGAACTACTTTTTTTGCCTCTACATTTTTATAATAAATGTTTTTCAAAAGTAAGTAAATAGATCCAAAACAAATAAATTGATGTTAATCCAACAATGGACCAATTATTATTGTGAAAATTGGTGACTACAGCAAATATCATTAAAAATTTCATATTTAAGCCAAAAACAAGAAAAATGGTGAAATACCATAAAGAGAAAGCGTATGCACACACACACACACGAAAAAAAAAACAATTTGTGTAATGGGCATGTGCTTTCCTAAACTGTCCATAAAAACCATATTTTAGCTTCTCTCTAAAGTATTGATACCAAATGATAGTGAGTAACGCCCCAAAATTTGAGTTTTTACTAAGTTGTGTCAATGATTATGTGTTTGCTTCTGTGGTTGTGTGTTTTGTTTGTTCACTTGAGATTTGAGGTTCGAGTCACATAAATTTTGTTAATTTCTTTATTTGAACCATTGGTTTAGGATTCCTTATTTAAGTTTAATTATGTACCTTTTGTGTCAAGAATGAGCTTATTGGTTTACTGGTTAAGCATTTGCCTATTCTCTGGTTCTGTGTTTGAGGCTCTGTATGCAAGAAGGATTTATGTTTTTTGCACTTTTCTGTAAAACTGATCTAAATTTTTAAATGTCTTCTTCCCTCTATTGATAGTTAGACAGTCATTTTGTTTCTTCCCATTTTTTAATTATTTTTTTCTTTAGTCTAGTTTACAATTCTTCTAAAATTTTCTTTAGTTTTGTCTGTATTGCATAATTGCTACGTTGGGTTGCGATATTGCTTACTCCGGTATGTTTTAAGGTAATTGGGTCGGTTATTTCCATTTAAAAGTGTTATTGTGTGAATTGAGGAAATTTTTCAAAAATCTCGAGGTGTGTTATAATCCTATTGTTTGTTGTATTTTGATGCGCTAGGGGAGACTCAAGAGACGCCTAACGCTTTTCGCCTTACTTAGGAGCCGAACATGTACGGGGAATCCACGGTAAGCAGACTTTCATCCGTTTCATGTAGTAAGTCGAAGGTTTTGACGAAAATTGATTATGTCACTTGCGTGTTTGAGAATGTTTTATTAAATAGAACGTTTGGAACTTGTTTAAGGCTTGGAATTTGTATTTGGGTGCTTCTATAGTGTTGTGTAACAAGTGGGTATCAAAACCCTTTTTCTACATTTTTCTTCATCAGAACGGGATTGTTGATGGCACACGGGCTGTCACACGGGCGTGTGTGCAGGCCGTATGAGTCATACGGACGTGAGGGAGGCCATGTGGTGGATCGTCTAACTCTCTAACTTCAAATTTGGGTCACACGAGCAAGCTACATGGCCGTGTGCCAGACTTTGTGGAGCCATACGGGCGTGTAAGCTTGGAAACAGAAAATCTGTTAAAGTTGTAGTTGATGTGCGGGGCAAATATAAGCCATCCATAGGATGTGTATAAACTGAGCTGAATTTTATGTTCTATTTAATCGTGAATATTAATGAATCTGGATATTGGTATGAGTTAGATATTAATGAAATCGACAGTCTGTTATACTAGAAGTGTGTGATAGTATCTGTATCTGAATTATATATATCTATCATCTGTTCTGCATCTACATGGGGCGGGAGTTATGAATTGAAGGAAGTATTCTATACTGATTTGGTGGTCAAACCACCCATAATTATGTTTGGTCTGGCAGTAAGACTGTAATCACTGCAATGTGTCATATCGATACTATGAGGTGTGTAAAGATGGATAGGTATTATATACCTATTGGTGTGTAGGGTAGGTGGAGATGGTGTGTAGCGATTGATGTAGGAAATTGCATCTATATCTGTGTCCATATTACATCTGTATCTGCTACTAAATTTGTATTACACATGCATATGTAATTGATCCGCTACTAATCAGGACTGTTTTGTGTCTGAAACTGTCTTGAGTTATTAATCTGACCGACAAGACTGAGTTGCTATTTAAATGCTCAATAATATCTGAGCTGTTATACATAAGCTAATATGTTTATGCTATAGTTTAAGTTTCAACATGCTAACTATTTTGAATGAATTTTAGGGAACTTCGACGACTAAGCGGCCAGTAGATGAAGGGCTCGGTTATCTATTAGACTTATTATATATATGTGTGCGTGAATTTATGCCTTTAATTTCATATTTAAGTTTCAAAAATATAACTATGTTTTCAGATAACAAATAATTTTATGACTTAACCACGAATTGAAAAACTCGCTCTAAGTATGATTGTGTTCTGGTAAGCTAGTGTAACATTCTAAACTTGGCCTTCTTGTCTAGGTTGGATTTAGGGTGTTACATTTAGTGGTATCATATCCAGGTTTACAACATTTGGGCTGTGTAATTGGGCGTCTATTTGTTAAAAAAAGTGTGTTTTAAATAAAATAATTTTGTATAATGAGCTAAATAACTAATTTAATAAATAATCGAGTCTTTGATGTCATGCCTATAAATATCCCTTCTGATATGATGTGTGTATATTGTACAGTGGTAACGAATTTTTGTTGGTTAATTCTGCAACCTGAAATAAATTGATATGGGAATATTTGATTGATTTGTGTGCTTTTAACATTCTAAACACTGAAAAGTATGAGTTCACAAGGAAGTCGTGGACGAGGGTCACGTGGGCATCATGGGAGAGCTCAAGTTGAGTCATCCTCTATGGGCATCATACTCGTTTTGAAGACCAGTTAGACCGTTGGTACTCCTACTACTGAGGCAAAGTCTTAGACAACACCATTTGGGGACGATCTTGTGTCTCAAGCGATGTTAAAGGTGCTAGAGAGGGTCGTTGGGACCCATACTGGACTTGGAGTTTGGGGGTCGAATACTAAACGACTCCGATCGAACGATGTTGAATTGTTTAGAGACATTACTGAAGTCACTCCTACCGTGGCTGAGTAATGGTTCGAGACTACTAAGCTCATCATGAATGAGATCGACTGTATACCTGTACAAAAACTGATAGGTGCGGTATCTCTTCTCTAAGAGGAGGCTTACCAGTTGTGGCTGACAGCCGAGCAGGGTACCCAATCTGAACTGATTACTTGGGATTATTTTAAGAGCTCCTTTTAGGGTAAGTACGTGGCGGCTAACTACATTGAGGCTCGCAAATGTAAGTTTATAAATCTAGTTCAATGGGAAAGGTCTGTAGTTGAGTACAAGGCCGAGTTTCTAATATTGAGCATGTATGCTCGAGCACTGGTCGCGACTGAAGATGATAAATACGTGTGGTTTGAGGACGGGCTACGTTATGACCTGCGTGTTCTGATAGCTCCTTAGAGGGAGCAAGTGTTTGCAGTTTTAGTTGATAATGCCAAAATAGTAGAGGAAGTCAAGTGCATTGAACGCGAAAGGAAAGACTCAGAGAGAGCACAGAGTAAGGTAAGAAAAGATTCATGTCTTTCTAGTTCTGTTCAGCGCCCCAAGTAATGGGTTAGAGTCGACGTACCTCCTAAGAACGAGGCGTCAGTCACTTCTAATGTGATTTCGCGCTGTGCTAATTGCGGGAGACGCCATTGGACGAGTGTTGGAGAAAATTTAGGGCTTGTCTCCGTTGTGGGTCGATGGAGCACCGGGTCTGAGATTGCCCTTGCAGACCTGATCAAGTGATAGCTACGGTACCAATTACGGCTACGAGTACTGTTCAGCCTCCGAAAGGAACTCCACAACCCCTTAGAGGTCGGGATATTGGTAGGGTTGGTAACAGCTCTGGTAGGGGTCAACGAGCACCGGACAAATGTACGACTCAGATTGAGGCACTCTAGCCTTTACTTGTGTACGCGACTAAACGCCGTGAGGATAGAGACAATGTTGATGTTATCACAGGTACATTTTTCATTTATTCTGTACCCTATTTTACCTTAATTGATATAAGTTCTACTTATTCTTACATAGCTAGTACTGAATCTGTGAAATTGAACATCTTTGTTGAGTATACTGCTACCAAGGTTTCTATGGTTAGTCCGTCTAGGCTGACAAGGTTTACTGACGGGTACCATTAGAGGTTCAAGGGGTTGTGTTTTTTGCTGATTTGATGGAACTACCGTTCAGGGAGTTTGACCTAATTTTGGGAATGGATTGGCTTGTTGACATCTAGACAGTCTCGATTGTTCTTCTAAGAGAGCTACTTTGAGAATAGAAAAGAATTGTGAAACAATGATGTTAGAAGAATGACGAGATTATCTTGCCAATGTATCTCCACCCTTGTAGCCGAGAAATTTGTCCGAAAAGAATGTGAAGCCTACCTTGCCTTCATCTTCAACTATTCTCCAGTTAAGGTATCTGTTAATGACATTCAAACGGTTCGGAATTTTCCAGATGTCTTTCCTAATGAGTTAACAGGTGTACCACCAAATTGAGAAGTTGAGATTGGTATTAATATGATACCTGGAGTGGCTCCGATGTCAATTGCACCTTATCGTATGGCACTGAAAGAGCTTGATGAGCGGAAAGCTCAACTCTAAGAGCTTCTCGATTGAGGATTCATTAGGCCGAGTGTGTCTCCGTTGGGAGCACCAGCGTTGTTTGTAAAAAAAAAGACGATACAATGAGAATTGTAACACCCCTCACCCGTATTCAATGTCGAAATAGGGTTAAGGAGCATTACCGGACTTACAACACAATTATACATACTTTTAACATTCATTTTCATAATTCACACATTCATCATTCAATATGTCCCTAATATAAGCCTACAAGGCCCTAAACATGCATTGGGATTAGTTTGGGACTAAACTGATAACTTTTTAAAATAATTGGAATACATAAATTTTTTTTCTCAAAACAGGGGATACACGCCCGTGTGGCCAGGCTGTGTGACTCACATGGCCACAAGACACGGTCGTGTCTTAGGCCGTGTGGATATTTGAAATTAGAGCACTTGGCCGTGTCCCAGCTTGTGTCCTACCTAGTATAACTCTTTGACTTGGGTCACACGGCCAAGACACACGCCCGCGTGCCAGATCATGTGCTAGGTCGTGCCAAACCTGTAGGGTATACTTATACCACACGGCCAAGTCACATGCCTGTGTATAAGGCTGTGTGGAGCATACTAACTTGTTTTCAATTTCAACACTAGGGGACATACGGTCGTGTAACAAGACCGTGTGTCACATACGACTAAGACATACGCCTGTGTCTCTGCTCGTGTGGACAAAAATAGGCTATTTACAAAGCCAATTTCCCACCCACACTTATGCTCACCTAAACAACCAAAATAACACCAATTCATAGTGTAAATAAACATCCAATTTAGCCACAAACAAGGCTAATTCATATCATTTCCAATACTAGCAACCAATATGCTTATACCTCAAGTTTTATCTAATCAAAACATACCAGAATACATATACAAATCATCTAATTAAACTTTTACCTAACATACATCATTTTTGCACCAATCCATAAGCATGGTATCAATTCCACAAACCACATAATATAAGTCATTCACATATCCATTTATGGACTCAAAATATCAACCATATATGCACATATGTGCACATAATCAAATCTTCCAAATTAAGCCAACATTCATGGCCATATTTACGAACCAAAAAATATGCCATTACAAGTCATTACAATTGACCAAAATCACTATCAATCCATAATCAAAATGACTCTAAACACCTATAGATGCCATATACTTAATATACCAAAGTTCAAAGGTACCAAGTGATAAGTGGTAGTGTGAAACGATCTCCAAGGATCCACGAATCTGAGCTAGCTTCGATATCACTATAAAACACGGGAAAAATACACAAAGTAAGCTAATAAGCTTAGTAAGCTCGTATTATATAAACTTAACTAATCATAAACACACCATTCATCAATTTAAACATATTACCATGTAATATATGATAACAAACAAACCTTCCTCATACCTATTCATATAATTATATACAATTTCATAACTTTTTCTATTTAAAGCTCATACTATCCATGTACATACCTGTACAAATTCATAACGAGTTCATACCTATTTGAAATACTGTCGAATACTCGATATCACGCACACTAAGTGCCAATACATAGTTGAAGCTATTTTAATCTCGCACATTAAGTGCCTTACATAGCCGAAGCTAACTCGATCTCGCACACTAAGTTCCATATATAGCTGAAGCTATCCCAAATCACACACTAAGTGCCATACATAGCCGAAGCTATCTCGAATCAAACACTAAGTGCCATACATAGCCGAATTATCGTCAAATATGACTGTAGTCTCGTATGCACAATTTATGTAATATAAAAGCATTTAAAGCATAATTATAATAATGCTTATTACATATGAACTTACCTCCAGTTGCTCGGATGGAAATTATTGACTATTCATCCACTTTTCTTTTTCCCTGTTCTAATCCCGACCTCGGCTTATCTTGATTTAAATATTATCAAATTTAGCACATTCAGCATTCAGTCTATTCAATTTAGCCTATAATTTATAATTTGGAAAATTTACACATTTGCCCTTAATGTTTCACATTTTCACAATTGAGTCCTTATCACATAAAATTGCAAATTCATGCAATTTAGTACAAACCCATACTTAACTGAATTTAATACATGTTACTAGGAGGCCATATTTTTAATTTATTTACACTTTTAACCACCACATTTCACATTTTCTCAATTTAATCATTTTTTGACATTTTTGTCAAAAATCACTTTACAAAAGTTATTAATCTAACATTAAACCTTCCAAATCTATCATAAATCATCAAATTACTCAAGCATTCAACAATGGAAACATGATAAATCTTTAACAATTTTGAAATCTAGGGTATGGGCTAGCTAGAATACGAAGCAACGATATAAAAAACATAGAATCATTAAAAATCGAGTCAAAATAGATGCCTAATTGAAAATTTTAGGGTTGTCAAATGTTCAACAGCAAATTATCTTCTTCTTCTTTTAATTTTCGATGGATGAAGATGATAATGAAGCTTTAATTTGGTTTTGTTTTATTTATTCTAAGTTAAATTACCAAATTACAAATATAACCTTAATAAATAACCATTTAAATCATCCATTCTATACCCATAAATGTCCACTTTTACTTTTAATGGTCTAATTACAACATAAGGACCTTTAATTTAAAGTTCTATAGTTATTAGATACTTTAAGCTAATAGAACTCCACTTTTGCAGTTTACGCGATTTAGTCCTTTTTATCAAATTGACTAACTAAATGATAAAATTTCTTAATGAAATTTTCACACGAACATAATATCATGCTGTAAACATTAAGATGACACTAAAATAATTATTTCAACTTTAGATTTGTGGTTCTAAAACCACTGTTTCGATTTGACTAAAAACGGGCTGTTACAAGAATGTTTATTGATTATCGTCAACTGAATAAATTAATAGTTAGGAACAAGTATTCACTTCTAAGAATCGATGATTTATTTGACCAAATCCATGCAGTTTTAGTGTTTTCCAAGATCGATCACCGTTTTAGTTATCATCAACTCAAAGTTAAGGAGACGGATGTGTTCAAGATAATCTTCAAGACTCGTTATGGACATTACGAGTTCCTGGTTATGCCTTTTGGTCTAACGAATACTCCAGCCGCAGTTATGGACTTGGTGAATAGAGTATTTCAATCGTATTTGGATCATTTTACAGTAGTACTCAAAGACTGAAACTAAGCACGACGAGCATCTTCGTATCAAATTGTAAGCACTTCGTGAAAAATGGTTGTATGCTAAGCTTAGTAAGTGCGAGTTTTGGTTGTTTGAAGTTGTCTTTCTAGGGCATGTTATGACCACCTAAAGAATCTGAGTTGGCTCTAAGAAAATTAAGGTTGTAGTTGAGTTGAAACAACGGAAGAATGTATTTGAACTCTAGAGTTTCCCCGGGTTACCGGGTTACTAATAGAGGTTTGTGAAGGGATTCTCCCTAATTGTGTCTCATCTGACTAAATTACTGTGTAAGAACACACCATTCAAGTGGTCTAAGGAGCAGCAGTTGAGCTTTGAGAAGCTCAAGTCTGTTCTGACATAAGCTCCTATTCTAATTCAACCTGAACTGGGTAAAAATATTGTAGTTTATAATGATGCATCGCACATCGGATTAGGGTGTGTTTTGATATAATATGACAAGGTGGTAGCTTATGCGTCCCACTAACTTAAGTCGTATGAGGGTAACTATTCTGCTCACAATCTTGAGCTGGCTGCAGCGGTGTTTGCCTTAAAGATTTGGAGATATTATTTGTACTGTGAGAGGTGTATCATCTAAACCCATCACAAGAGTCTCAAGTACTTGTTAACTCAGAAGGAGTTGAATCTTAGACAACATAGATGGATTGAACTATTTAAAGACTACGACTATACTATACTGGATCACCCTGGTAAGGCCAATATAGTTTTCGACACTCTTAGCCGTCGAGCGAACTAAGTTTGCTTGATGAATGGAGTTTATTGGCCTAATTACAAGTTAAGCCCACTTGGGTCGAGCAGATCTGAGCTAAATAGTTGGATTATGAGTATTTAAGAGTCTGGTAAAGCTTCTAAATTTGGTTTGAATAGTGGCAGGGTTCTGTGCTTCAGAGGTTGGGTTTGTGTGCCTAAAAACCGTGAATTACGACAGACGATCCTATAGGAAGTGTATAGCAACCCTTATGCTTTGCATCCTTGTGGGAATAAAATATACTATGACCTTTGAGAACTGTACTGGTGGTTTGGTTTAAAATGGGAAGTGACTACTTTCATTTCTCACTGTCTGATGTGTCAGAAAGTTAAGACTAAACATTAGTTACCTTCAGGGTTGCTTCAGCCAGTTAAGATTCCCCTATGGAAGTGGGAGCACGTGACAATGGATTTTGTTAGCGGGTTGCCTCTAACACCCACTAAGAAAGATTTGGTTTGGGTTATCGTTGATAAACTGACCAAGTTTGCCCATTTCCTTCTAGTCAGAATCGATTATTCGCTACAGAAGTTAGCTAAACTGTACGTATTTGAGATTGTGAGATTAAATAGAGACTCAATTTCAATTATCTCGAATAAGGATTCGTGTTTTGCCTCTCGATTCTGAAAAAAATTGCATGAGGCTTTAGGTGCTCGACAGGATTTCAGTATTGTGTATCATCCTTATTTAAGTTTACTTCTGTACCTTTTGTGTAAAAAATGAGTCTACTAGTTCACTAGTTAAGGATTTTCATATTCTCTGGTTCCATGTTTGAGTCTCTGTGTATGCAACAATGATTTATATTTTTTGCAATTTTCCATAAAACTGATCTGAATTTTTAAATGGCTTCTTCCCTCTATTGATAGTTAGACGTTCCTTTTGTCTCTTCCCATTTTTTTAATATTTTTTCTTTAGTCTAGTTTACAATTCTTCTAAAAAAATTTTTAGTTCTATTTGTCCTGCGTAATTGCTACATTGGGTTGCAATATTTCTTATTCCAGTATGTTTTAAAGTAATTGGGTCGGTTATTTCTATTTCGAAGTGTCATTGTGCGAATTAGGGAAATTCTTCAAAATCCTGAGGTGTGTAATAATCCTATTGTTCGTTGTGTTTTGATGCGCTAGGGGAGACTCAAGAGACACGTAACTCTTCTTGCCTTAGGAACCGAACGTGTACGAGAAATCTGCGGTAAGTAGCCTTCCATCCATTTTGCGTAGTGAGTCAAAGGTTTCGACGGAAATTGATTATTGTTACTTGCATATTTGCGAATGTTTTATTGAATGAGACATTTGGAATTAATTTTAGGCTTAGAATTTTCATTTGGGTGCTTCTACAACATCGTGTAACAAGTGGGTATCGGAACCCCTTTTTTTGTAAAAAATGAGACTGTAGATGACACACGGGCTGCCACATGGGTGTGTGTGTGTAGGCTATGGGAGCCGCACGACCGTGAAGGAGGTTGGAAAATACGGTGCAGGGGTCACACGAGTGTGTGCCCAGGCTGTGTAACTCACTGACTTTGGATTTGGGTTACACGAGCGTGTGTCGAGGCCGTGTAGCTCACTGATTTCAGATTTGGGTCACACGGGCAAGCCACACAGGCATGTGTCCAGGCTGTATAACTCATTGACTTCAGATTTGGGTTACATGGGCAAGCCATACTACTGTCTGGACCACATGGGCGTGTAAGCCTAGAAACGAAAATTCTGTTAAAGTTGTAGTTGATGTGTGGGGGGAATGTAAGCCATCTGCAGTGTAACAGCCCGATTTTGGGCCTAGTCAGAACAGTAGTTTCAAGACCACAAATTCGACGTAATAAAATTTATTTTTATTATGTTTTTATGTTCTACAATTTCACGAAACGATTTCATGAAAATCTCGTTCGAAAATTTTGATGTTTGGGCACTCAATTTAGTCAAAAAGACTAAATTGTAAAAAGTGCAAAAGTTGAGTTCTACATGTTAGAGGTGTCCAATTGCCATGAAATTTTAAATTGAAGGTCCTTATATGGTAATAGACCATTGGTTAAGTTGGTGGGCAAAAATGGACATGGTTAGGCATGTTTCCAATGTTTTTTATTAAGGGCATTTTGGTCATTTAGTTATTAAAATGAATTAAAAACAAAATTAAAAGCTAATTTTTGTCCATCTTCAACCCCTTGGCAGAAAATTGCATGAAGAAACCATGGCTAGGGTTTTTCAAGCTTCTAAGCTCGATCGTAAGTCCGTTCTAGCCCCGTTTTTAATGATTTTTACGTTTTAGAAATCCTTGTAACAAGATCTATCTATTTATACCATTTATTTGAGCTAGGGTTGATGTTTAAAAATTTACCCATGTGTGCATATTTTTTGATGTTTCACAGTAGATTATGAAAGTTTGATGTGTAAGAAACGACTTTTACTAAGTGATCTTCAGTGAAAAAGTCCAAAAGGACTAAATTGTAAAAGTTATAAAATATGTAGTAAAAGTGTGTTTTAATAGAAATTGTAGGCTGTTATAGTTATGAAATGATTCAGCTAGGCTTGTATGTTAAAGAAATTGAATAAAAATCATTTTACGAGCTTAGGGGTAAAAGTGTAAATATGATAAAGTTTAAGGGAAAAATGTAATTTTTCCATAGTATGATTTTTGGGTCACATTGAATAATGTGACTAATAAGTGGGATAAATGTGATATTATAGATCAAAGAAAACAAGATTCGGGCCTAGAACGAGGGAAAACGAGTAATTGTTGGTTAGGTCCTCTTTGTCATTTTTGGCGTCAAGGTAAGTTCATGTGTAAATAATGCAATATTATGATTATATTTTTAATGCTTTATTAATATATGAGTTTCTATGTTTAAATTGTTATGATGAGTGCATGAATGACGTTATGGACTATGAGAATGACATTGTAAACGAGTTCGACAAGGATGTGACATTGAGAAAATCCCGTTTGAACCTTAGGAATAATTTAGGATACAATGTGACATGTCACTAGGAACCATGTGGTTTATGAGCTCATGAGAGTTTATGTGGTTTCGGGTGCTGGTCTTATACGTCCTACTGGTGGCTAGGTAGTTCGGCATGTGTTGCGGATACCTGACAGCTTGTATGAGTAGCTCGTGTAGCTACGGCTTTATCGACAGCTTGTGTAAGCAGACTCATGAGTAGCTCGAGAATGAGCTTTTATGTGTTATCTGATATGAGGTAGCTTAGATACGTATGTGGCACTATTGTGCAAGCCTTCCATGTATCCAATAGTATTCCAAGTATTCAAAGGGTAAATCAAAGATGAGTATGAGAATGAAATTACTATGAGTAAACAGACATATACGTAAGCCTATAATTGTAAATTCATGATTATTGTGGAAATAATTGTTTATTACCCATTGTGATTGATAGTGTACATACTTGTAATGTTGGATATATGATAAATACAAATGATGATTACGTGTTAGACTTTTGGGCCGAATTGTGATGTAATCCAATATGTTTACATACTTAAATTGTATTTCAACGGGTATGTTAAGAACGAGAAAGTATGTGGCTATATTACGAATGGTACAGGTATGTACACTGAACTCATGTGAAGTGAATTTGGTATATGATGAATTCTTGGTAAGAATGTACATGAACAAGTTATGCTTGTGAAACATTGACAACCTTGTGACAAATGATCTACATTTATGATGAATAGATGCATGATAAGATTTGATAATTATCATGTGATAGGCTTATGAGCCTAATTGATTTGTGATGTAGTACGGTTCATTTATTTAAATTGTGTTTCATTAGATATGAGGAAAGGAAAAACATGCATAATTGCCGAATAAAGTCATTATAAGAATATAGTAAAATACGAACTTAGACAAGTGAAAGGTGGCTAAACTATATGTTGAAATTATGATTACTCATAAATAATGTACATGTGGTTAAGAGGATGGAAATAACTTGTTAATTAATGTGATATGTTATAATGGGGAGACTATAGTGGCTAGGCTAATGCCAAGGCATGTAAATGGTGTTTATGAGTTAAAGAAGTAAGCACTAAGAATGAATAAGTGAAAATCTTAAGATTTAATGCCAATTGTAATAATAGTATTCTTATAGATAGATAAAGTAAATGAATGTTAATAGTTTTTATTTATTTGCATATGAACTTACTAAGCTTCGAAGCTTACCCCCTTCCTTTCCCATCTCTTATAGGTTAATTTAGCTAGCTTGGGTTGGAGATCGCCGGAGATGCCATCACACTATCAAGCTATCATTGGGTATAAGTGAACACAAGTATTTTAAGTTTATGGCATGTATAGGGACTTTGTCTTTGATTAATTAAGTCATTGTTAATTTGGCCAAATGTGTTGGCCTAGAATGGTTTATGGTTCAATTTGTATATAGCCATGAATTATGGCTTATGTTGATTATATGATTATGTATGTACTTATGTCTTTAAGATGTGATTTGTGATTGTTTGTATGTGATGGGTTATGTTATTAGTGATGAATGCTTGATGATTCAATTGGGATTTGTTTAGTATGATGATAACCATGGCTTAAATGAGAATTGGTAAGTTGGGCTTGACAAAGTATGAAGTCTTTTGCATGCATAAGTAAAGATGAAATAATCATGATCATGTCTTGTTTGTGTATGTTTAAGTACTCGATTATGACATGTTAATTGCCTTTGAAGTCATGTATGTGTTTGTGCAAATAAGGGTGGCAATTAGCTTGGAAAATAGCCTCAAAGTTGTCCACACAGATAGACACGTGGTCATATGTCTAGGCCATGTGTGACGCACGGTCTATCCCATGGGCGTGTATTCCAGCCGTGTGTCTCTTGCACCCTAATTAGGTAAAATAGAATGCCTAGTAGTAACCATATGGGCAGAGACACGGCCGTGTATCTTGGCCGGGTGAGAGACACGGTCTTAGGACATGGGCGTGTGACTTGGTCGTGTGACCGTATTTTTTTAATGACGTCATAAACAAAGAGTTACATAGGCTAAGGATACGGGCGTGTCCCAAGCCACACGGGCATGTGTGATCACACGGCCTTCCCACACGGGTGTGTAACTCCCCAAAATAAGAAAATTTTGTAAGTGTTGCAAAAGTTCTGGAAGTTCTTGGTTTAGTCCTGAACCACACCCAATGTATGTTTTGAGCCTCGTGGGCTCGTATAAGGAACGTTATGCATGTGAATGAAAAGTTTTAAATTTGGACAGAAATTCATGTCTCGGTTTTGTTTGTTTGAGTGAGTTTATGTCTGGTAACACCTCGTACCCTGTTCTGGCGTCGAATACGGGTAAGGGGTGTTACATACAGGATGTGTATGAGCTGAATTGAATTGTATGATCTATTTAATCGTGAATATTAGTGACTCTGGATATCAGTATGAGTTAGATATTAATGATATGGACCCTCTGTTATATTGGAAGTGTGTGATCGTATGTACATTTGAATTTTATATATCTGTTATTTATTCTGCATCTGCATAGGGAGGGACTTATGAATTGAAGGAAGTGTTCTATACTGATTTGGTGGTCAAACCACCCATAATTATGTCTAATCTGGCAGTAAGACTGTAAACATTGTAATGTGTCATACCCACACTATGAGGTGTGTAGGAATGGATGAGTATTATATACCTATTGGAGTGTAGGGTGGGGTGGAGATAGTGTGTAGCGATTGGGGTCGGAAATTGCATCTATATTTGTGTCCGTATTGCATCGTTATCTGCTACTGAATTTCTATTACACATACATCTGTAACTGATCTGCTACGAATCAAGACTGTTTTGTGTCCAAAACTGTCTTGAGTTATTAAGCTGACTGGCAAGATTGAGTTACTATTTATGCTATAGTTTAAGCTAACATGTTATACATAAGCTAGTATGTTAATGCTATAGTTTAAGATGTAACACGCTAACTATTTTGAATGAATATCAGAGAACTCCTACGACTAAGCGACCGACGAATGAGGGGCTCGGTCATCTATCAGACTTATTATATTTATGTGTTTGTGAATTTATGTATTTGATTTCGTGTTTAAGTTTCAAATATTTAACTATGTTTTCAGATAACGAATGATTTTATGACTTAATTACGGATTGAAAAACTAACTCTAAGTATGACTGTGTTCTGGTAAGTTAGTGTGACGTTCTAGACTTGGCCTTCCCATCTAGGCTGGGTTTAGGGTGTTACACGGAAAAAACAATTTGTGTAATGGGCATGTGCTTTCTTAAACTATTCATAAAAATAATTGTACAAGCCCGGTTCTGTCCGGGCCTCAAAAGCCCAACCAATTAAACCCAAACCCATATCAGATAACCACAAAGTAAACCCAAACCACTTAAACCCAACAGCCTAAAACCCTTTTAACCCTAGCCCATAGCAATTAGAAAAAAGAAGACTGAAAAAACCCTAGTCACTGCCCCTATGCCTGACTTTCGGCCAACTGCCTTCTGATCACCTGCTCCACCGCCCTTGTCATGTCGCCACTTCCCACCTGCAAAACATCAGAGAAGAAACGACAGCAAACAAGTAGTAAAAAATTGTAATGAAATCAGGCTATAAAAGCCCCAAAAATTGTAAATTTTCGGGACTTTTTTTTGCTTGGAAATAAAAAACAGAGGCTCAAACATAGAAAAGGTGAAAATACCATCAAAAGGTTTCAAATACCAACACAAAATCATAGCAAGAAACACCGAAAATAGAGTCAAAGGTTTCGAGATAAAGGTTTATTTATTTTCTTTTTATTTTTTCTTTCTTTTTCGAACCTATTTGTACTTACCAATTTCTATTTTATTTAAAAAAGACAGTATATATATTTATATATAAATATAGTAAAAAAATAAAAAATTTTACCTTTTACGGTGGCCGACGACAGTGGGCTACGGCGGCGATAGGCCAGATTCTTTGCCGGACTTTCAGCCCCTGCAGAGAGAAAAATAAAGGGGAAGGGGAGTGTTTTTTTTATAACAAATGAAGAATGATTTATTTTAAAAAAAAATCTGACTTTTATAGGCCCTCAAAACGACGTCGTTTTGAGGCTGGCCTTAAACACCCAAAACGACGTCGTTTTGCTTTGGCCGACCCGAATCCGACCCGACCCGCCTCAGGATCCGCGTGTTTTTTAACGGAAGGGCTAATTGCACTTTTAGCCCTTCTGCTTTTTTATAGTTTTATAATTAAATTTTTCATTATTCCTAATTTTACCCTGTAATTTATTTTACCTTTCAATTCGGTCCCTCTTGGTGCTGTGCGTTTTGGGAGGATGAGATATTGCCCATTTTGGTCCTCCTTTGTTATCCGCGCGCCCAAATTGGTCCTATTCTTTGCTTTATTATTCTGGATTGTCCCTGAACTTTCATTTTAAGTTCAATTTAGTCCTTTTTTGTTATTTTCAACATTTTAATTAAATTAATTAATTTAATCTATTATTATTATTATTATTTATATTACTATTATTATCTAATATGTTATCATTATCACTATTATTACTTTACTATTGTAACTTAATGTATTATTATTATTACTTTCATTTTCATTATTATTATTATCCTTATTAATATATTATTACTATTTTTTAGTAACTTATTACTATTCTTATTAGTGTACTATGGTTTCCTATTTTTTATATTATCGTTGTTATTAACAATTATTATTATTACTATTATTGTTTTACTATTATTATCTAATGTATTTTTATTATCATTAATTATTATTACTACTACTATTATTCTTATTAACATATTATTATTTCCTTTTTTACATATTATTATTGTTATTAACATATGTTAATGTATGGTTGTTCTCTATTACTATTATTATTACCATATCATTGTTATTAAGGTATTATTTTCATTATTTCGGTATCATTATAATTATTCTTTGTTTTATTATTATTATTCTTATTATCATTTTTTTGTTTGTTTTGTTTAATCTTTTTCATTATTCTCTCATTTATTTGCTTAGCTTTTTATTATTTGTTATTCGAGCCCTTTTTATTTTATCAAATAATTTTGTTTATTCACTTATTGTTTTTATTTAACCCATTATTTATTTTATTGATCATTTTGCATTTGTCATCGTTATTTACGTTATTACGTTCTTTGTTGCACATATTAGAATTATAATTTATTTTCCTATTTTACCTTAAAATCATAATTCATTAATTTTTCACTCGACACAACAATTGTGCTCTCTAAAGTAAAGCAATATTCGGCATTTGGAAATTTGGGAAATCGTGCCCTAAATTACTGGGTTTTGATTTTTCTCATTTAACCTAAATTACGGAATATTCTTTTAAATCGTAATACAGGTTTTTGAATAAAAGTGTTTATTCTCGGAGATACGAGGTGTTGTGCCTAACTCATTGGATATGACATCTTGTTACCTCGAAATAAGATTTTTTTAATAAAGGCAATTTGGTATTTGGAAGTTTGAGAGATCGTGCCCTAACTTACTGGGTTTCGATTTTCCTTGTTTACTCTAAATAATCGAATACCCTTTTAAAAAGTTAAAATACACGGATTTCAAAAGTTAGAGATGTCATGTCCTAACTTCCTGGATGTGACATTTTATTACTTCGAGACGAGAAGGTCTTTAACATCCGAATGTTTTTACAAAAAAGAGGGATCGTATTTTAAAATCTTTCAAGTTTTCAATTTTCGACACTAAGACACTAATTAATCAACTAGGTACCAATTTTTGGGCGTTACGAGGGTGCTAATCCTTCCTCGTACGTAAACGACTTCCGAACCCCTTTTTTTGAATTTCGCAGACCAAAATCATTGTTTAAATAAATCAAACCATTTATTAAAAACAATCACTTTTTGAAGGTGACCCGATCACACCTCATCAAAAAAGATTGGTGGCGACTCCTCTGTTCATTTTCATTTTCAAAAACCAAGTTGATTCCCGTTTTTCAAAAAAATGGTTTCGACGGCTTGGCGACTCCACTGGGGACTAAATAAGAGAGTCAAGCCACAAGTTGATTAACTTTTGTCTTTTTGTTGAAAATCAAAAATTTGGTTTTGATATACAATCCTTTCATTGCATTTCATCTGTTTTGTGCTACGATCTTCATCATTATGGTTTATAATTGCTGCATTGGTTTAAATTTTGGTATTTTGCACCTTGCATTGCATGATCAGTTGATCTACCCTTTTAAGTGGGAGTGAGAAACTATTCCTTCGTGAGGTTTTCACCTCCGTGCAGGATAGTGGATTGCTTTCGGGATACATTTGTACCTATGTCTTCGTGAGATTTTCATCTCCGTGCAGCCATAGGGAAATGTATTCCCCTGAACTGAACTCGGTCTGTGTGAGCCTATAATGGGTGAAGATCGAGAAATCTACTAGTTCAGGTACCTTTACTCTAGAACCGAACCCCATATAGCGAGCCTTAAGAGCCCACCCTAGGTTGAGCCACTCCGAACCCCTAGTGGTCACTCGGATAGGTACTTTCTTTTGTTTATTTCTCCTGTGCTAACATGTTTTCTTTTATTTTGATTGCATTGCATTTTCATCATAGAAAGGAGGTGTTGATTCATATTTGATTGCTAAATAGAATAGCTTGTCATGGAAAACGGATTTCTTGATAAAATGGATTCTAATACGGTTGTTCGAATAGGGTCCGAGTAAACAACAAGAGAAGGCTGATAGTCCATGAAGGAAAATGCGACTTTGCTTTATTTCCTGAGGATTCAAGCCAACAAAGATTATTCGAGAGCCGCCCTATCTTAAAGAAGCTAACGAGCATCGCGAGGATAAGTGAGCAATGGGCCACAGTCCAGATCGAGCAGAAAGGAAATAATAGAGATATTATTTGGAAAATCTGCAAGGTTCGACC
Source organism: Gossypium hirsutum (assembly GCF_007990345.1). NCBI lineage: Eukaryota > Viridiplantae > Streptophyta > Magnoliopsida > Malvales > Malvaceae > Gossypium > Gossypium hirsutum. The sequence continues at coordinate 81,688,767 of NC_053428.1, read as the reverse complement.
ATAACATCCAGATACAAAAAGGATCTGGGTCTTCGCTTGGAATATGAGGGCAAGGCCGCATATGTAATCCGTTTTATGTAAATAAATTTGTTTTCTAGAAAAGTTGTTCTAATGGAATTGAATCTAGAATCAACGCCTCTCTTTCTTTTTGCATTCATCCCATGCATTTGCATTGCATTCATCACATGCATTACATTAAACAAAAAAGTTAGGATTCTTTGAATAGGTCAAAGGCCCAGAAGGAATGTTTGGAAATTAGAGCATCAATGCCATATCCAAAGAAGGAATTGGAAAATAGAATTGATCAAGCATTCGCCCTAATGAGTCAGGAAGTTTTTGAACAATGGGACTGTGGAAGAGATCCCTGTATTTTTTAGAGCTAATGTAGAGTAACATTCAAAACACGCTTGTTGCTTTAAGCCTAGAAGCAATAAGAATCCTTTTGTGAAATAGGCTTGTGTCCTAATTCTTTATAAAATGCATCTTTTTGAACAAATATTCTTTTATTTCATTTCATATTGTACAAATAATTGTTCTTAGATTCTATTGTTCTTTGGACTCTCTTTCAAATATTCTTTTATTTTGTATTCATGATCATACCATTCAAATAATCATTCTTAGATTCATTTATTCTTTGAAATCTTCTTTCGTACCTACAATAAGTACCCAGTTATCAATGATATGAGCGACACTGCTACTGACTCAGAATCTCATTTTCAGCGAGATATGTGTCTAGAGGGATCTCAAGACTTTAAAGATGACAAAGATTGTAACATATCTCCTGATTTGTTAAGGATGGTAGAACAAGATGAAAACAGATCCTACCTTACAAAAAGTCAGTGGACAGTAAGCTTAGGACAGAAGAAAGAGGCAAACATCAGAGCCTGCATCACTATAAAAAAACAAAGTGAGATGTCATTGAGTTATCCCAAGAATACAAAGATATTTTTGCATGATCGTATCAAGATATGCCTGGGCTACTGAGGCCTGTGGATGCTAAAAAGGGTCCATACGAGTGTCAGAAGGACATATGCTAATTGTTTTACGTTAGCCAGGCTAATCATAAGGTTCGAGTGCTGTTGATCTACCATGGAAGGGGATTGTATCACTCAAGCCATGAATGCCAAATGGAGGAAGACAAGACTTTTATACCTCCTCAATTTCTTCATAGATTTTCTATATATGGGGCATGGATATTATGGGGCTGATCTTTTCAAAAGCTTCTAACCAATACTGATTCATCTTTGGGGTCATCGATTACTTCGTGAAAAGGGTGAAAGTCATTTCATATACTAATGTTACTAAGTTGACAGTCATCAAATTCCAAAAAAAAAGACAAAAAAAAGTGCCAACAAAGAATGCCAGAAAGGATCATGTCTAACACAACTGCACAATGTCAAAAGTTTGCAGTCTGTTCAAAGATTAGGCGCTATATTGCAAAAAAAAAAAACAACAACAACAACAAAAAACAAAAAAAAAGGAAAAAAAACAACAAACTAAGGATCATGAGGAAGATGTCCGAGACTTGTAAAGATTGACATGAAGAAGTTACCATTTACCCTCTACGCTAATCGGATGTCAGCCAAGACCTTCGTCGGGGCAACACCTTTCTCACTAGTTTATTGGAAATAGTTTAGCCCATTGAAGTCGAGATTCCTTCTCTCTAAGCTTCAATTGAGTCAAGAATTGAATGAAGTAGAATGAGTCAAGTTTCAATATGATCAAATGAACCTGATCCATCATGGTCATATGTATCGAAAACGAATGATGCAAGTTTATAGTAAGAAGACTTGCCTCAGAGAATCCCATGAGAATGACTTAATTTTGAAAAAGAAATGACCTCAGAGGAAAATGGATACTGAATTAGGAAGGACCTTATGTGATAAAGAAGGTCTTCTTTGGAAAAGCGTTGGTTTTGACTGAGATGGATGGCAAGAACCTGCCCAATCCCATAAATCCAGATTTAGTCATCAATTTAAAAAAAAACAAAAAAGAAGAAGAAGAAAAAAAGAAGAGGCCAAGGCGAAAACCCACAAAAGGCGCCTTGAGACCAAAGGGGATTTGAGTTGAAAACACGAAAAGGGCGGCTCAAATTTGGATCAAAGTGGGGTATACAGTAGTCTTTCTATGCTTAACAATGAAGAAGTATGCTACGCCTTGGGGCATCGACAAAGTACTCCGGGTCCTCTAAACACAGATTGAACTCAAAATAGTCTTCAAGAAGTGGGTACAGAGAAGCTCAAGCTTCGATATCTGGGGCATCTAGCTTTCTATTTTACCCATTTTGAATTTTCTATCTTTGATTACCTTATTCTTTTTAAGATACGTCTCAATAAATTTCCTTCTTATTACGTTTGCTATCTTTTGATTAACATATTTGTTTCGAGCTATGCTCCCAATTATTTTCTCTCTTATCCATTGTTATGATCTTTTTCAAGCATTTTGCATTGAAATAATGATTAATGGACTAATAATACCTTCACAAAAGGGGTTCTGTGTATTACGCTAGAAGTTTCTAAATAGTACAGAAACCTGAAACAGAATTATTGTTTAGAACTCGCCAAGCCTAAGGGTTGGAAATATTGGAGAAAGATGATTATCTCTTTGGACTTTTTATTGGTTGAACAAAAAGACAAGACATTTCGTCGGCGATACAACCTCGACAAATAACGAGCAATGTCAACCCAAGTGTAAAAGAGGATCATTATCAGCAAAAGAAAAATGATACTCTGCATTCATACAGATATCAGATATACACATCTGGTCATTACACCCAAGGAATGGTGTAACAAATCAATTGATTAAAGATGATACAAATCCTATACCTCTGAGTTGCAGCAGGATAGATGGATGAAACCAAATGTTATTCCCCTGAAGTTACAGTGGGAGGTACAAGCTTTATGTCCCAAAAGGAACAGTAGAAGGGACTCCGCAATTATAGCGAGGCAATCTTGCAGAACAGAATGTGATTGTTTCTTAGGGTTTTTCGTCAAGAATACTAGTCGAACAAGATGGCAGCGTAATACGTCAGTGATAATGCCTTGATGAACAACGTGTGATGATACCTTAAGCATTTAAAAAAGGGGATCATTCTCATTTCTGCATTTATAGATCATTCATAACACATTTAGTTAGGAGCATTTGATTCATTTCGATCATAGCATCCTAATCATTTGGCATAAGCATAGGTACATGAAACCAATTCTACAGATCATGTCCCTAGAGGATAGTGTAGCAACATCGGGAAATTACAGATCTTGTCTCACTAAGCAGTAGTGGAGCAGATCAAAGACGGCGAGCCTTAACCCCCAAAGCAGTAGGGTAACAGGCTGAAAATTACAGATCTTATCTCCTTAAGCAGTAGTGGAGCAAATCGAAGATGATGAGCCTTAACCCCCTAAGCAGTAGGGCAACAGGTCGAATTACAAATCTTGTCTCCCTGAGCAGTAGTGGAGCAGATCGAAGACGGTGAGCCTTAACCCTCTAAGTAGTAAGGTAACAGGCTAAATTACAGATCTTATCTCCCTAAGCAGTAGTGGAGCAGATCGAAGATGATGAGTCTTAACCCCCTAAACAATAAGGTAACAGGCTGAATTACAGAACTTGTCTCCCTAAGCAATAGTGGAGACAATGAGCCTTAACCCTCTAAGTAGTAGGGTAACAGGCTGAAAAGTATAGATCTTATCTCCCTAAGCAATAGTGGAGTAGATCAAGTACGGTAAGCCTTAACCCCTTAAGCATAGGGTAATAGGTTGGGAATTACAAATCTTTTCTCCCTGAAATGGCGTTGGAGCGGCTCGAAGCCACAGCAGATCTCCTTGAAGTTTTAGCGGATCTATTCTCCCTAAAATGGCGTTGAAACGGCTAGAAACCACAGCAGATCTCCTTGAAGTTTCAGCAAATTTTTTCCCCCTGAAATAGCGTTGGAGTGGCCCAAAGACACAGCAGATCTCCTCAAAGTTTCAGCAGATCTTTTCTCCCTGGAATGGCGTTGGAGTGACTCGAAGCCACAGCAGATCTCCTTGAAGTGTCAGCGGATCTCTTCTCCCTAAAATGGCGTTGAAGCGGCTAGAAGCTACAGTAGATCTCCTTGAAGTTTCAGCGGATCTCTTCTCCCTGAAATGACGTTGGAGCGGCTCAAAGCTACAGCAGATCTCCTTGAAGTTTCAGCGGAGTAGATTGGAGTCACTAGTCTTATCTCCCTGAAGTTGCAGTGGAGCATACTGAAGATAACAAATCTTATTTCCCTGAAGTCGCAGTGGAACAGATTGAAGCTATAAATCACTAATCTTATCTCTCTGAAGTTGCAGTAGAGTAGACCAAAAGAAACCTTATCTCCCTGAAGTTACAGACGAGCAGGTTGAAGTAGCTAGTCTTATCTCCCTGAAGTTACAGTGGAGCAGACTGAAGATAGAAAATCTTATTTCCCTGAAGTTACAGTGGAACAGATTAAAGCTATAAATCACTGATCTTATCTCTCTGAAGTTGCATTAGAGCAGATCAAAACAAACCTTCTCCCTGAAGTTGCAGTGGAGTAGGTTGAAGTCGCTAATCTTATTTCCCTGAAGTTGCAGTGGAACAGATTGAAGCTATAAATCACAGATCTTATCTCTCTGAAGTTGCAGTAGAGTAGATAAAAAAAACACCTTATCTCCCTGAAGTTGCAGTGGAGCAGACTGAAGATAGCAAATCTTATTTCCCTAAAGTTGCCGTAGAATAGATTGAAGCTATGAATAAACAGATCTTATTTCTCTGAAGTTGCAGTGGAGTGGATCAAAGCAACAAGATGCAGTGGACCAGAATGAAGCTACCTGAAGAAGAGGAGTACCAAATAAGTCAAGACTCGGCGAGACCGAGCAAAATCAATCATTCTTAAAAGTCTTTGCTCTGTTCTCGTTACACGACAATGAGCAAAGAGAGGCAGCTGTACAAGCCCGATTCTGCCCGGGCCTCAAAATCCCAACCAATTAAACCCAAACCCATATCAGATAACCCCAAAATGAACCCAAACCACTTAAACCCAACAGCCTAAAACCCTTTTAACCCTAGTCCATAGCAATTAGAAAAAAGAAGACTAAAAAAACCCTAGCCACAGCCCCTATGCCTGACTTTGGGCCAACTAACTTCTGACCACCTGCTCTACTGCCCTTGTCATGTCCCCACTTACACTGCCCACCTGCAAAACATCAGAGAAGAAATGACAGCAAACAAGTAGTAAAAAATTGTAATGAAATCGGGCTATAAAAGCCCCCAAAATTGTAAATTTTGGGGACTTTTTTTTTTGCTTGAAAATAAAAAACAGAGGCTCAAACATAGAAAAGGTGAAAATACCATCAAAAGGTTTCGAATACCAACACAAAATCGCAGCAAGAAACACCAAAAACAGAGTCAAAGGTTTCGAGATAAAAGTTTATTTATTTTCTTTTTCTTTTTTCTTTCTTTTTCGAACCTATTCGTTCATAACAATCTCTATTTTATTTAAAAAAATAGTATATATATTTATATATAAATATAGGTAAAAAAAATAAAAAATTTTACCTTTTACAGTGGCTGGCGACGATGGGCTACGACGGCGATAGGCTGGATTTCTTGCCAGACTTTCAGCCCCTGTAGAGAGAAAAATAAAGGGGGGAGTGTTTTTTTATAACAAATGAAGAATGATTTATTTTAAAAAAAAATTTGACTTTTATAGGCCCTCAAAACGACGTCATTTTTGGGCTGGCCTTAAACACCCAAAACGACGTCGTTTTGCTTTGGCCGACCCGAATCCGACCCGACCCGCCTCAGGATCCGCGTGTTTTTTAACGGAAGGGCTAATTGCACTTTTAGCCCTTCTGCTTTTTTATAGTTTTATAATTAAATTTTTCATTATTCCTAATTTTACCCTGTAATTTATTTTACCTTTCAATTCGGTCCCTCTTGGTGCTGTGCGTTTTGGGAGGATGAGATATTGCCCATTTTGGTCCTCCTTTGTTATCCGCGCGCCCAAATTGGTCCTATTCTTTGCTTTATTATTCCGGATTGTCCCCGAACTTTCATTTTAGGTTCAATTTAGTCCTTTTTTGTTATTTTCAACATTTTAATTAAATTAATTAATTTAATCTATTATTATTATTATTATTTATTTTACTATTATTATCTAATATGTTATCATTATCACTATTATTACTTTACTATTGTAACTTAATGTATTATTATTATTACTTTCATTTTCATTATTATTATTATCCTTTTAATATATTATTACTATTTTTTAGTAACTTATTACTATTCTTATTAGTGTACTATGGTTTCCTATTTTTATATTATCGTTGTTATTAACAATTATTATTATTACTATTATTGTTTTACTATTATTATCTAATGTATTTTTATTATCATTAATTATTATTACTACTACTATTATTCTTATTAACATATTATTATTTCCTTTTTTACATATTATTATTGTTATTAACATATGTTAATGTATGGTTGTTCTCTATTACTATTATTATTACCATATCATTGTTATTAAGGTATTATTTTCATTATTTCGGTATCATTATAATTATTCTTTGTTTTATTATTATTATTCTTATTATCATTTTTTTGTTTGTTTTGTTTAATCTTTTTTCATTATTCTCTCATTTATTTGCTTAGCTTTTTATTATTTGTTATTCGAGCCCTTTTTATTTTATCAAATAATTTTGTTTATTCACTTATTGTTTTTATTTAACCCATTATTTATTTTATTGATCATTTTGCATTTGTCATCGTTATTTACGTTATTACGTTCTTTGTTGCACATATTAGAATTATAATTTATTTTCCTATTTTACCTTAAAATCATAATTCATTAATTTTTCACTCGACACAACAATTGTGCTCTCTAAAGTAAAGCAATATTCGGCATTTGGAAATTTGGGAAATCGTGCCCTAAATTACTGGGTTTTGATTTTCTCATTTAACCTAAATTACGGAATATTCTTTTAAATCGTAATACAGGTTTTTGAATAAAAGTGTTTATTCTCGGAGATACGAGGTGTTGTGCCTAACTCATTGGATATGACATCTTGTTACCTCGAAATAAGATTTTTTTAATAAAGGCAATTTGGTATTTGGGAGTTCGAGAGATCGTGCCCTGACTTACTAGGTTTCGATTTTCCTCGTTTACTCTAAATAATCGAATACCCTTTTAAAAAGTTAAAATACACGGATTTTAAAAAAAGGCAAGCCCACTCTCAAAAGTTAGAGATGTCATGTCCTAACTTACTGGATGTGACATTTTATTACTTCGAGATGAGAAGGTCTTTAACATCCGAATGTTTTTACAAAAAAGAGGGATCGTATTTTAAAATCTTTCTAGTTTTTAATTTTCGACACTAAGACACTAATTAATCAACTAGGTACCAATTTTTGGGCGTTATGAGGGTGCTAATCCTTCCTCGTACGTAACCGACTCCTGAACCCGTTTTTCTGAATTTCGCAGACCAAAATCGTTGTTTAAATAAATCAAACCATTTATTAAAAACAACCACTTTTACGAGGTGACCCGATCACACCTCATCAAAAAAGATTAGTAGCGACTCCTCTGTTCATTTTCATTTTCAAAAACCAAGTCAATTCCCGTTTTTCAAAAAAATGGTTTCGACAACCATATTTTAGCTTCTCTCTAAAATATTGATACCAAATAATAGTGAATAACTGATCAAGATCAATTTGAAGTTACTTTAAACGAAGAAAAAAAAACAAGTTAATATTATTTAACCCAATTGTAATATAAACTAAATCCATTTAAAAAGTATTTTTTATGGAGGTTTTGTTAGAACTGTAAAAACAAGATCTAATATAAACTTAAAACTGTAAACCAGGATTGTCATGTCAAATCATTAAGAATAAATCAAGAACAAAACTAGATGCAGAAGCGTATCTTAAGTCATCAATTTTTTGAAATCTACGAATCTTGGGGTTTTGATCTTCCAAATTAGCAGACAAGTAATCTATAGAGAATGTGGTTCTCTCTTTTCTAAAGATGGGATATTAGAAAAGTTACCCTTGTGTTTAATTTGGGGACCATAACCTTAATATATAATTTAGCACATTAACCCTAATTTCTAATCAACCCATCATCAATTAGAAATTAGTTACTAGAGTATCTACACATATTTGACTCATACTTTATTTATTAAAGCTCAATAAATCTTAATCAAATTAGATCACTTTTAATTTTGGCTAACTTATTATTATAGTAAATAATAACATGTAATTATGTCCATATTTTCTAACAGATTTAGGTTATGAATTCTAGTATTATAATATGTGTTTCTATTAAAAAAAATTGAAAATGTACTTTTCTAAACCATTACTACAATGACGGTGTATTTAATTTCAAATACATGATTTGTTTCTTAATGTATATCTTTTGGTAAACATTTCTTTCTTAATATATTATATTTTTGAAAAATATTTTTACCATTAAATCTAAATTTTTTACATAACATGAATGAATTATTTTTTGATAGGAGATTTTATTTTTCTGATAATTAAGACTTATGATGAAATTGTTAGAGATTGAATCCAAATTTTCATGCCACAACATAAATATTCTTATCATTAGGCGGAGAGATTGTTAACATTATTTGATAGGAGATTGAGTTTAACTCTATATGCATGGCTAATAGATAACATTTTTTTTAATTTTTTCATAATATTAATTAAGGGCACTAGAGAACCTCTTATTTCCACTTGTAGACTTAAAATTTTATCACTTGTGTATTAAATAATTATTCAACATGAATTTAAAATTAACCTATGGATAACTTTTTTCCACGGCTAGTCAATGGAGTAAAGAAATGCCACAAGCAAGTTTAAGATGATGGCAAATGTTATTTTTAATTATTTTATTATTATTTTACCACATTCAAAAAATAAATAGTATCATCCAAGTGTTCTTATAAACCCTCTATCCAACAGTTCCTGAATCTGAGCTTTCAATTCTACCAACTCCTTTGGTGCCATCCTATAAGGCGCAATAGACACAGGAGCTATTCCAAGTAACAAGTCGATTCTGAACTTAACTTTTCTGTTCGGAGGTAATCCAGGAAGTTCCTCCGGAAATACATCTTGAAATTCTTTAATGGTCCTAACTGACTTCACAGTCATCCCCTCAGGTTCAACTTGACTTACAAACGCCAAGTACGCCTCACAACCTTTCCGAATCAACTTATCGGCTCTTAAAGCTGAAACAACATTGGACAAATAATTCTTTCGTTCCCCTATGACCATTATCTCCTCATCCTCGGCAGTTCTTAGTACCATTCTCTTAGTAGCACAATCCAACGTCTCCCTATGCTTAGCTAACCAGTCCATTCCCAAGATAAGATCAAAATCCCCAAATGGCAGCTCCATCAAATCTCCTTCAAAAATCTTATCTTGTGTCTCTAAAGGCACCGCCCTAAAGAGTTTATCTACCTTAACCGAGTGTCCTAAAGGGCTTATCACCGGTACCCCACTCACAGTCTCCTCAGAAAGCACACCTAATGCCCTAGATACATCACAAGCAACATACGAGTGAGTGGAACCCACATCAATCAAAGCAGTGCAAGGTGTACTATGAACGAAGAACGTACTAGTTATAACATCAGGAGCGTCACCCTTCTCACGACGTCGTGCAGCATAAACCAACGCCGGCTGTCTAGCTTCAGCATGTCCAACACCCCTGCTAGGTGCCCCACGTCCTCGTCCATTACCATTGCCACCTCTACCTTGCCCACGACCTCTCTCTGGTGGTGGTTCTCCTTGCTGTGGTTGGACATCCCTTTGTTCCGAAACTAGTTCCTGAGCTGTTCTCCGAGGACATTCTCTGAACTTATACTCCTTGGACCCACATCGAAAACATGCTCCAGTTCGTTTCCAGCACTCCCCCATATGCACCCTACCACAGTCCCTGCAAGCCTGCGGTCTAAAAGTATTCACTGGAACTGCTCGAACCGGTTCCTCCATTCTAGCTCTTTTAACATTTCTATTCGTAGCACTCGAGGGTCTAGAATCCCTCTTAAATCTGGGTCGATCCTTCTCATGATTCTGCCGCTCAGTCTGTTTTACCTCCTCGGCTATCTTAGCCTTCTCCACCAATACAGCAAAATCACGCTCCCTCTATGGAGCTATCAATATCCTAAGCTCATCACGGAGACCATCCTCAAATCGAACACTGCGCTCATATTCAGTCGCGACTATCCCACTGGCGTATCGACTCAGCCTCAAGAATTCTGTCTCATACTCCGCAATAGTCTTATTACCCTGAGTCAGATTCAAGAATTCCTTTCGACGGGCATCCAAATAACTAGCTCCAACATACCTCCCCTTAAAAGCAGTTTTGAACAATTCCCAGGTTACTCGTTCAATCGGGGTACTCTTTCTCACGGTGATCCACCATCGATATGCTTCGTCTCGTAGCAACGACACAGCCCCCTTCAACTTTTGCTCCACAGAGCAATCTAAATCGTCCATAATCCACTCTGTTGCTTCCAGCCAATATTCAACCACATTTGGGGCTACTCCAGATACGCCCCTAAAAACTTCTACTCCATTAGCCCGGAGTCGCTCCGAGATGGATCCCCTATTTATTGTCCCAGTGCTAGCTCTAGCAACTCTTTCTAAAACCCTTAACATGGCTTGGGACAAAACATCATCCCCCACAGCCCGATCATAAGACCCAGTCTCAGTTGCCTGTGGCACGGATGCCTCCTCAGCTGGCCTATCCCCCGAGGATGAAGATTCAGCTTGCACCCTTTCGCGACCACGTCCGCGGCCTCGTCCACGAGCTCCTCTTGTACTCATATCGACTTATCTGATTACGAATTTTATGACATTAGTTTAATGTTCAATTGTTTATTACGAGATGTCTTATGGAGATATAGCAGTTCAAGGATTGTTTTCGCAACATCGTAGCCTAGCTACAGTTCTCACTCCTACCATTTTACAGTTCTACCCTAGCTAAAGTATCATAGTAGGGTCTCAGTTCTATTTATAGCATCATATCAATATCACATGACGTAAAGAGAGTATACTTATAGACTTGGTGTTGGGGATTCAGTGCGCCACTTCTTTCTCCAAACCAAAAACCACAAACCATGTATTTAATCACAGAAAAAATTTGAAAAAAAATACCTTTGTTCTGAAATTCTCGATTTTAGACCCTTTTTAAAAAACTAAAAAAACTTAAACCATTTTATCATGTATACCTTTGTAAAATATCTTTGAGAAGATCTTTTCAAAACCATTTCCAAAAATTCCCTTCTTGGTCTAAATTTTTTTTCGAAAAGTTTTTTTCAGACCCAATCCACAGCCGAGTTATTGCAACCTGGCTCTGATACCACTAAATGTAACACCCCAAACCTGGCCCAGACGTTATGGCTGAATCTGACGTGCCACATAGAAGTCTAAAAACCCATGATTCGTTTTAGTGTTTAAAAACTAACTTTTGTTAAGCTAGCAAAGTGAACGAAAGCTGGGCACCAGGTAAGAATCCATGACAGAGGAGGTGAGCCATGAAGGCTGCTTAAGTACCAAGCTCTTCGATTGGATCCAATCCTAGACATGCCCACAACCATTGCCACACTTGGTTATAACGAGTTTAAATTTTGGAAAAAATGCGTTGCAATTCATTTAAGTCGATATTGTTGATAAACCGATTATTTGTATCGTTGCATTATTTCGAAACAAGTATCATTTTGAAAATGCGTCCTAACTCTAGCCCATTTGAATTATTAACAACCAGTTTAAAGTTATTAAAAATAAAATAATCCCAGAAAAGAAAAGAAAATAAAGTTAGAATGGCCTTATTACAACCCAAAAATAAATAGTAAATAAGATAATTAAAGAAAACCAGTCACTCGTTTCAAAGCCCAAAAACGATCACTGTGGCCACTCTGAATCCCCTCCGGCTCCAAGTCCCCAAATCAAGGCTCACCTGCAAGGTTAAGGAAAGGGGGTGAGTTTGGACACTCAGTGTGCAACAAGCCCCTTTCAGAGCCCAAAACAATATCAGCCTGCTGGGCCTAAGCCCAAATTCAAACTCAGCGTATACTGGGCCGAAGCCTTTTCATATTTCATATTTCATAACACTGGGCCGAAGCCTTTTCATATTTCATATTTCATAAGACTGGGTCGAAGCCTTTTCATATTTCATATTTCTGGGCCGAAGCCTTTACTATAAACGGTATGACCCGTAGGCCCATTTCAATGTCACATGTAATGTCAATGAAAGAATGCAAACCCATTTGGGGAGACTACTCGACCCACCATCCGCTACTCTCCACCCGTACCAACCAAGCTCTCCATGTGAGGAATAACTCAACCCACCCAACCAAAACTCTCCACTGACAGCATAGCTACTTTATCATATAACTGGAGGCCTAGCCTCTTTTAATAACTGGGGCATAACCCCTTTTCGGTAAACTGGGGCATAAGCCATTTTCGTTAAACTGGGGCATAAGCCCTTTTGCCCTTCCTCCATCCATATAAAAACCCAACCCAATGCATTTATGAATACATCATGTGCATATCATACATATCATGTGCATATCGTACATATCATGTGCATATCATACATATCATGTGCATATCATAATAATATTGTATATCAAAATCCCATGTGTCAAATTCATAATTAAACCCTAGGGGTATAATGGTCATTTTTACCTAGGGGCAAAACAGTCATTTTCATACTATAAGGGTAATTTCGTACTTTTACCAATTATTAGGGTTTTCCATGTTTAATATCAGTTTCCAACAATTTCAAGTGTTTTAACAGCGATTCTTGCCCATTCTTAGCGAAACCGAGTTATTGGGCCAAAAACCCCTAAGGGCTCTACATAGTCGAATTAGTCATCTAGGCCCATTTAGCCCGTTTTCCATAACGGTTTCAACAGTTTTAATGCATAATTTAACAGGATTTCATTTCCTACCAAATTTACCCAAATGGGCCCGTAAGCCCATAGGCCCTACTTTAGCCCCTCGGGGCCCAACTTACCGTGATGCCAAAATCATGCTCTTACCTTTTCCAATGTTCCCGATCATCAAATTATAGAATCTAACTAACCAATGAGCGTTCGCTTGCTCACAAGTCCTCGAAATGCCAGAATTTTGGCATTTCGGCTTTTCGGCATTTATCAATTTAAGCTACGAAAGAAGGTTCGTTACACACCTAATTTGCAATATTCCTCGATGAGATCTCCTACACGATTTCTCCTATAATCAACTGCTTATGTATCAGCTCACAATAATTAAACCAAAACGAGAACCATCTATTATCAACACTTACACATTCGGCCACCATCCATAATGGCCTTAGAATCCATACCTTTGCCAAAATTGGGGACTAGATTTAGTCACTCCGATGATTTAAGCTAATCCAAGTCGACACTCCTCCTTGCTGCTCCTCCACTATACAAACCATAAAAAGATCAAAAGAAGAACCCAATAAGGCCTATACCCACATTCGGCCACCTCCCTAAACTATAGGGGTTTCAGCTTTTGTCAACAGTTACTATAGGAATCATTTAGAGTTTGAGAACTTACCATAGTCTCTCTTCTTGAATCTGTGTATGCCTAGAAGATAAGAGAATTGACCACCAAAAAGTGAAAAGAAAAAGAGGGTTGCTGGTCAACAAAGAATCGGCACCACCTAGCTTCACCGATTTCGGCTTTTGCGATATTTCAGCAAAAGTAGAGGTAGGGGAAAGAAGCAATAGATGAATGGAGGGAAGTAGTGGGCTGGTTTGGAAGAAGGAAAAGGAAGAAAAGATGAAAGAAGAGATGGTAGATTCAGCTGAAAAAGAAAAAGAGAGAAAAGACTAAACAAAAGGAAGAAAACGACACAACCTAGACCCTAATGCCGAAAATCCCCAACTAAAACCCCTCTGCCAAAATCCCCTCTCTAATCCCTTCAAATCGGCTAACTCTATCCCCCTCTCAAATCCCTAAAATCTCTCCCCTTATCCCTCCTTAATCCATGCATTTGACTGATTCAAACTCTCTTCCACAGAGTTTCGTTCAGCTTTAAACTCTAGCATGCACAAAGCATAAAAATTAGCATCATATTTGCCATCATAGGGAATAGAACCCAGGTCCCCCAACCACTTACACGCCACCTTTTTAGCTCCTTAGTGGCGTCACTTAGCCACTTTACCAGGGGCTCTTTTGTGATACATTTTACCCACAAATTTTAATAAGACCACCTATCCAAGGCCCCTAACTTCTTAAGTCCAAAATTCAAAAATTCTACCAGGTTTTGGCCAACACATGGGCCTTCCATAAGCCCATTTACATATTCAAATTATGAATTTCACAACCAAATTTTAAAAACTTTACCAAAATATCAAGAATCGTAGAAAAACCCGAAAATCAGGATGTTACATGTGACTACATGTAAGACCACGTCTGGGACGTTGGCATTGTACGATTTGTGAGATTATCTGAGTGTCCTATCCAATTCTGAATGGTTCATCGGGAAAAGGTAAATTTAGTTTGAATGTGTAAAATGAGCCATAAGACAGGTATGAATTAACTCATTACCTATTTGAGGTAAAGCAAGTAAGTACCTTGTAATTTTTGCAAACCTTGAAATGGTGCAAATAAAGCATATATACAAATATGATATGTGTACTAGACTTTGTGAGTCAGTAGCTTATTTATCATGAATAATCTTTAATCATGTGCATATATGATTAGGTAATTTCGGTTACATATCTAATATATGAATATGATTGAATTATATTGATACAAGGGTTTAAGTATTCAAGTGTAATCGACCTTGTAATTATTATTGAAATGAAAATTAGTATTAGACATGCATGACTATAAGTGTTCGGCTTCATAATTAGCATATATATATATATAACTATGCAACTACACATGAGTTTATATGCTTATGGATATGTGAAGTAAGTTACAATAATTAATTAGTTGTGGGAAATAAATGATAATAGTGATAATTTGGCTTGATGAGTGTTCGGCCAGTGTGACATTTGAGTGTGAAAATATATATATTTATAATGAATTATAAATATTTGGATCTGAAAGGTTATGATTTTATAATTTAGTTTGATTTGAATAAGTTGATAATTTTATTGGGAAGCTAAATTGCTTATAACTTACTAAGCTTCAAAAGATTACTCTGTGTTTTTATGTGTATCTTATTTTATAGATTTTGGATTCAAGTTACAAGCTCGAGGATCGTCAGCAAAGTCTACACACTATCTACAACTTCGGTACTTAAATATTCGAACTCAAATTATGGCATGTATAGGTTGGAATATGTTTTGTAAAGTTTGATTTTCGGTTATGTGTAATCTAAGCCATACGAAAATGGCTAAATTATTATATTAGAATTCGGTTATATTAGGTACGGCTTATATTAATTTTGGTTATTAAGTTGTGTGCCATGATTGCATAAAAAATGTTATAAATATGAAATGTTACGAAAATGACTTGCTTTTTATGTCCTGGTGAGTTCGTAGTCAAAATATTTAGTGAGCTTGTCCATTGGTAATTGATGATGGAAGTTTTGGATGTGTATGTATTTCTATGTAGCCAGATTCGCCAATGAAAAAGTAATGGCATAACAAGTATTTGGTATGTTAATTAGTTGTGATGGGTAAAATGAAATGCATCATATTTTAAGTAGTGAGTGATTATATTCTAGTCTGACTAGTTGGGTTGCTAAATGATAAACAATGTATGTGAATCATGAATAATCTAGTTGACTGCTTAGTATGTATTTAATGTTCAATTGTTAACTATGACCTTGGCTTTAGGTTAAATGTGCACTATGCATATATAAATGTTGATTAGGTTACATAAAAATAGTTGGATTTGTAATGAGCTTATATTGAGAGTGTAACCATAATTCAGATCATTTGTGATGAGGTTAAATACATATATTCGGCCGTATGATTCATGATGAATATTATTGAGTTTTGGTAAATTAAGAAATTAGGTAAAAATAAAGACATATGCATGATACGAATTTGGTGTTATTTATAGACTAAGTTAAGACATGCGTTTATAATATTGAGTCCATTTATTTTAGCTAAGTTTTTATATGCCTTATACATATGTAAATGTGTTCATATTAATGGATGCTATAAACCCATGTATGTGACTACATGAATTTGCTAAACTTGTGTAAGTTTGCGTATGGGTACATTGATATATATTATATTTTATTTTTGCTTCTTGTGAGTGATGTGGCTATATATACATATGATATGTAATAGATTTCACATATTTCATTTGTGTATAGATTATTATGTGCGATTAAAGTGTAATAAAGTTTGAATGTCTAGATATTTTTATAAGTGTGAATTAAAAGTATATTCTATTATGTTTTACTAGTAATTGCTACAACTATTGATGTTAAATAATTGTTCTTAATAGTTAATATAAGTGTACTCATGTGAATGTTTGGATTTGTGCTTTGAACGGTGATAATTCGTAAACCTAATTCGGGGACAGATATGGGTTAGGGGTGTTCCAAGGCTCGTGATTAGCTCGAAAGCGAGCAATGTGTGATTGTGGTATGAGGTAACGTGTGGCTACATGTGAAGCACTATGTGCAAGTCTTCCTTGTGCTCGATAGTATTTTGAGTGTTCAACTGGTAAACTTGTCAGTCACTCGACAAGTAAGTCAATGGTGAGAAAATGTGACAATGTGTTACAAGCTGGTACAAGTATGTACGAAAAACTTATATGAATGAGCTCGGTATGTGATGAACTTTGGTAAGATTGAAGTTATGTAATTTAAGCCTATGAATTTATGATAGCACATAAGTAAACTATGCTATGTTATTGGTATTTATATATATATGGTTATGTTGCTATTTATTTGCATGT
Organism: Gossypium hirsutum; assembly: GCF_007990345.1. Classification (NCBI taxonomy): domain Eukaryota; kingdom Viridiplantae; phylum Streptophyta; class Magnoliopsida; order Malvales; family Malvaceae; genus Gossypium; species Gossypium hirsutum. The sequence goes on along the minus strand of NC_053428.1, from coordinate 81,671,889 downwards.
GAACTTACTAAGTTTTAAGCTTACTCCCCTCTTTTCCATTTTCTTATAGTACCGCCAAGCTAGCTAGGGAATCGAAGGACATCAAAGGCTCGATCACACTATCAACTAGACATTTGGGTATAGTTCGTCTCAACATTTTGAGTTTGGCATGTATAGGGACTTGGTCTTTTTGTTATATGTCATATTGGTCTAGCCAAATGTGTTGGCTTATGGTAATATTTGATTCATTTTGTATATGGCCATGTGATATGGTTCATATTGATTATTTGGGTTGTAACACTAATCATTTATGCATGCATGCAATGTCTTATGCTTGATTTGATTGCTTGAGGATGAGATATGTGATGAGTGGCACATGTGCTACGTGATTAAATCACGGTAAAAAAATGACCAAAGCTATGGTATAATTGAGTAAATTGAAAGTAGGATGAATGAATATGAAGTTGGTGTGGAATGCCATATGAAGGCATGACGAATTGGTTAGGTGATATGTTGACATTACAAAGGCATGGATTAATTATGTTTAAGAGTATTTGAGTGACTAAATATACCATGTTGCATGCCATCAAAGGTGTATGAGTGAATGGGTATTTAAGGGTGGCAAATGGCTTGGAAAATAGCCTCAAAGTTGTCCACACGGGTAGACACATGGACGTGTGTCTAGGCCGTGTGTGACACATGGTCTACCATATGGGCGTGAGATTCAACCGTGTGTCCCCTGCACCCTAATTAATGCAAACAGAATACCCAGTAGTAAACACACGAGCAGAGACAAGGCCATGTGTCTCAGCCATGTGGAGGACACGGCTTCAGGACATGGGCATGTGCCCAGGCCGTGTGAAGTCTGCACTTAATTTTGAGAATTTAATTCGCCACACGGCCTAAGCATACGGGCGTGTGGCTTAGTCGTGTGACCTTATTTTGTTCATGATGTCATAGTCAGAGAGTTACACGGGCTGAGGACACTGGTGTGTCCCAAGCCACACTGGCATGTGTGACCACACGGCCTACCCACACGAATGTGTGACTCTCCAAAGTATGAAAATTTTTCTAAGTGAAGTAGAAGTTCCAAAAGTTTTTGGTTTAGTCCCGAACCACAACCAACATATGTTTTAGGCCTCGAAGGCCCTTATAAGGGACAATTTTCATGTGATCGAAAAATTTGAAATTTGGATAAAATTTTATGGCTTGGCATTGTATGTTAGTTTACGTATAAGTCTGGTAATGCCTTGAACCCTGTCCTGGCGTCAGATACGGGTAATGGGTGTTACAAGTTAGTCACATAATCTCAAATGAATATCAAGTAAACATAGATGAGCTCATGACGTTACAAGCTTCCATTAATTTTACCTTTCCACATTTCAAGAGTCTTTTCCGTCGAACTATTGAAATCTCGATGGATGTTCGGGTAATATACACATGTGCAAAAGTACCCATTAAGGTACATAATAAAAAGGCATACTCTTGAGCCGTACATTTTACAGTAGGATTACCAGTCTAGGTTAAATCCTACTCGTAGCATATGCTCCAAAGAGCTTAATAAGGATTACCCGTCCGAGATAAATCCAATTTATAGCCTAAACTCAAGAGGGCTTATATTAGAATTACCCGTCCGGGCTAAATTCTATCTGCAACATAGGTACTATTTTTCTTAACCCATCGAAATTTAATGTTCGACCAGAACATGATAATTTGTCCATATAACACAACTTAAGACTATTTCATTATGTACATATCATCTCACACATATCAACACAATTATACAATTCAATTCAAGCATATTAACATACATATTTAAGTTACACGTACTTACCTTGAAAATGGTTTGTATTTGAATTTCAACTAATCTAAAACCTTTTGCTTTCCTAGATATAATTCCGTTGTTTGTCTTTTCGGATCTATAAGAATAAATTTAACTATTAATCTATCACATTTCATTTACATTTGCATTCTACTATAACCTAGGAAAAATTACCATTTTGCCCCTATCTTTTTCAAAAATTTTGATTTCGTCCCTAGGCCCAGAAATTGAAATTCATGAAATTTTACCCTTTTTCCAAGCCTAGCTGAAAATATATATATTACACTTACAGCACATACATTTCATAAATTTTAGAATTTTCCATAAGTTTTACCACTTTTACATTTTAGTCCCTAAATCAAGTTTTCATCAAAAATTGCTTTGTAAAAGTTATTTATCTATGAATAAATTTTCATTTTCCACCATAAATATCTAATTTTCAGCATATTCATCCTTGACCTAAATTTCATACCATCATAACTTTTCAAATAAATCTCATAAATAGAAAGATTAGATTATCCCAACTCCAAAAATATAGAAATTACTTAAAAAAGGGACTTGATTTCATACCTTATTAAGCTTGAAAAGTTTTCTTCCTCTGTCCTAGGGTTTCCATAGAAAAAATTGGGGAAGATGATATCAAATTAGATGATTTTTTTTCTTTTTAATTAATTATCATCTAATAATTTTATTAATTTCCAATTCAGTCCCTACCCTTTTCTTATTTTTCCATGGATGAGTCATTAAAATATCTACTAATTAATCATCAATGGTCTAATTACCATATAAGGATCTTAAGTATTGAATTCCATAGCTATTTGATACCAATAGCTACTAGAACCCAACTGTATGCAATTTAGTCCTTTCCCTAATTAAACACACCACCGGTAAAATTTTCATATCAAAATTTTCATGTGACCTTCCTATCATGATACCAACCATAAAATAAAATAAAATAAATTTTTATTTTTGGCTCGGATTTGTGGTCCCGAAACCACTGTTCTGATCTCACCGAAATGTGCTGTTACAATACAGACTTGGGTCACACGGTGAAGCTACATGTCTGTGTCTTTGCCCTTGTGGACGAAAATAGGCTATTTTAAAAGCCACTTTTCTCTCCCGACAAGGCATGTACCTACAGTAAAAATGCACATGTATACTAGCCATAGCAAGGCACCAAAATCATGCATAATCTAGCTTTATACATATAATATAACCACACTCAACCAATATGCACATAGGCATCTCAAATAACAACTTACAAACATGTATAACCATGTACTCCATTTGGTCAAAATAAATAACTAACTTCCAATTTGATTTGCATCCATACATACCATAAATCTTACTTACCAAAACACAAACCATTTGGTACCAAAATGCCATTCTTTAACTAATATCAATTAACTAAAATACCTATACATAACAAGGTACCAAATCACCACATGTACCACATATCATAAATCACATATGTCATATGCATATTCAACTATCATTTCATCTTTTATAAGGCTACTCACATACATGCCAAACTTTGCCATTATACCATCAATATACCAAAACTCAACCAAGCGAAATGGTCATTTCAACATTCAAATACATAGGACAATATTAACTAGAATACCTATACATAGCATTATAATCAAAATTAAAATATCTAAATGTACCGATAGAACCGATGGATAGTGTGATATAACTCAAACAAGCTTCCAACCTGATCGAGTTTTCGATAATCTGAAAAGTAAACAAAAACAACTACGTAAGAAATGAATGCTCAGTAAGCTCGTATAAGCTTTAATCATATCAATCCATTTCCAATATGAAATTTATACATATCAAGACTAATCATATACCAATACCACACGATTCATGAAACCAAATTCAACAACTCATAAAATGAGTAAATCCACAGCATCACTTATACATATTATCCCTAGCATAGTAGGATTTTAAACAACTTTAAACTCTTCCAAATTTCTTTATTTTCATTTGCATTTCATTACTTTCCACACCTGTTCCATATGCATAACACACAAGTCATAAGCATATCATTCAACCATAGCCACAAGCTAGTGCATTTAACCATAGCCCTTTTCGAATTAATCACATTATAAGCCATTTAATAAGAAATTGCATAATTTAAACCTTACCACTTTTTCATGAGCACAAACATATTTTCATTTGAGCACTTACCATTTCAATACAACTTATAAGTAAACATAATACCATTCAACCAACAACTTGGCACTTGCCTAAGCATCAAACAACAACACACGTAAGCATACTTGAACATATTTCATATAAATTCAACATTGATAACCTTATTTTCTCAACATGTCACACGTGAGTTTATTACTTGTCTCGAATTACATAAGTTCCATGTATCAACATATCAAAGATATTCATATATGTACATGTCATGATAAATATCATTCTCTTACCGTTTCTTCATATACATATATCATCCATTTCAATATATCAATATATCATTTACCATCATTTCCATGTATTTCATGTATATACCTATATTAGTTCGTATCGAACTCATATCGTCTCGTAATAGAAAATTTCTCGTTGAACCATTTAGAATATCGTTGGATACTCAGGTAACACACACAAGGTGTACTGAACTATAACCTGTCAATTCCTGTACATGTATGCTCATACGAGCTCTGAATCGGTATGCTCTTACGAGCTATAAACAGAAAGCTCCTCCGAGCTGAATAACGGTAAGCTCCTCTCAGCTGAATAACGATGACCCCATGTGAGCTGAATCACGGTAAGCTCCTCCGAGCTGAATAACTGTAAGCTCATATGATCTAAAATCGATAACCCTAATGAAATCTCATCTGTAACAGCCCATTTTTAAAAAAAATTGGAACAGTGATTTCGGGACCACAAATTTGATTCCGAAAAGAAAATTTATTTTAACATTATTTTATGGTCTATAATATGATAATAATGTTGTGTGAAAATTTAGTAAAGAAATTTTATCGATTATGTGCTTAATTATGAAAAGGACCAAATCGCATAAAATGCAAAAGTTGAATTCTAGTAGCTAGAAGGAACAAATAGCTATGGAATTCAAAACTTGAGATTCTTATATGGTAATTAGACCATTAATTAAAAGTTAGTAGATATTTTTGGATGATTCATCAATGGAAAATTAGAAAAAAAGCTAAGGACTAAATTAGAAAGTGATAAAATTAAAAGATGATAAATAATTAAATAGAAAAAAATCATTTTATATCATCTTCTTCCAAAAATTATTCCATGGAAACCCTAGGAAAGAGAAAACAAGCTTTCTTGGCCAAATTAGGTAAGTATTCAATCCCTTTTTTTAGTAATTTTTATATTTTTTGAAATCGAAATAGCTTAATCTATCTATTTGGGGGATCAATTTGAAAAGTTATCAAAGTAGAGAAATTATTTCATGGATGAATATGCTGAAAATTTGAAATTTATGGTAGAATATGAAAGGTTGTTGATAGATAAACAACTTTTAGAATGTGATTTTTGATGAAAACATGATTTAGGGACTAAAATGTAAAGTTGTGAAAATTGAAGAAAATTCTGAATTTAATAGAATATATGTGCTGTAAATTTTATATTGAATTTTTGGTCAGGCTTGGAACAATGAGTAAATTGCATAAATTTCAATTTCCGAGCCTAGGGATGAAATCGTCATTAATTAAAAGTTTAGGGGCAAAATGGTAATTTTACCTAAGATGTGAGTTGAACTGAATTGAGTTTAAATTGTATTAAATTGATGTTAAATTCACTCGTATAGATCTGGATAGACCAAATTTGGAGTTAGAACGATGAAAAAAGAAAAATGTCGGATTAGTAGATTTTACGTATACGAATATTTGTCGAGGTAAGTTCGTGTAACTAAATTGTGTATATTTATATGCTTGAATTTAATGTTTTATTTGTGAATTGTATAAATATCATATATATATGACATTGAAATCATATCTGACAAAGCCCAATCAATGATAATGCTCAATAAATGAAAAATGATAAAAATGTTACTTTTATGCTTGAAATGAATGTGAAATGTGTTTATTTGAATTATATGACTGTTATAGATGTATGATATAATTACATGCCTGTTAATGCCTAAAAATGTTTAATTTGAATAAATGAAAATCGATGGATAAGTGTGATTTCCCTTATTGAATGAGGTCCTGCATTTGTTGCTGATGGGATTTAGCTTAGACGAGTAATCCCATTGACCTCATTAAAAAAAGGATTTAGCCTGGACTGGTAATCCAGATATAAGTCCTCTCGAGCATATGTTATTGATTGGATTTAGCCCGGGCGGGTAATCCAGATCAAGCTTTTTAGAGCATATGTCATAAAAAGGATTTAGCCTGGACTGGTAATCCTATTTTATACATGTGTGGCTCGAGAGTGTACTCTTTGAGATAGTACCTTATGGGTACCATTGGACATGAATTGACGGATCCTAATGTGTACACCTTGAGTGTACTACTTATACATCCATCGGTATTCCGAATAAATTCAACAGGTAACGATCCAGACATGAGAAGATATGAATAAGAAACGAGTTATTACAGGTATCTGTCTGAAATACATGAAATGATCATACATGATAATTGATATATGGAAACATGAGATGATGATATTTACACATGGAATTTATTTGATGAGTATGTTTATCCTTGATTATAGATTTGTACACCTTAGGTATACTACTCGTGTGACATTGATATTTTGAATTAGAGGAGTAAAGTTCTGACATAAAATAATCTGAACTCTAGATGAATTGTTATGAAAATATACTTGTAATATAAAGATATGATTTATATGTGTTATATGAATACGTGATATGGAATATATATATTCGAAAATCTGATTGTGTTGAGCCCATATATTTCTTGATGTTATTATGGAATATATGACTAACAAGGGCAATGAGGATATGTGTAGGGCTTGAGATCAAATTGATTGAATGTGCCTTACATGTTTATCTTGCAATACAATGAATGGTAAGTTAAGTACCATGTTATATGCACTTACTAAGCATTATATGCTTACCTAGTTTTATTTCCCTGATTTATAGTAAATCGGAAGCTCGTTGGATTGGAAGCTTGGCAGAGATCACTTACACTATCCATCAGCTCATTTTGATACATATGGTAAAACAATTGCGATTATAATAGCATGTATAGGTTAATTGGCCATATTGGCATGTAAATGTAAATGGTTTTTGTAATCTAGCCATTAGAATGGCTAGTGATGATTATGTATTGATATATATATACATATTAAGATTATTTCATGGTGATAACATAAGTGTTTATTATTGATTGATTGAGAAAGGTTAAACGAGTATGCTTAATAAGGTAAGATTAAAAGCATGAAAGCATGTAATGATATACCATGTTAAATGGTAGAATTAGCCTGATTAAAATGCTTGGATTGGTTGGTTTATGAATGCAAGTTTTGGTGTAGTTTTATGGCAAGGTTTTGAGTGAGAAATGAAGCTAGAAATGGCTATATTTTGTTCACACGGGTGGACACAAGGGTGTGTGTCTTGACCGTGTGTGACACACAGCTTAACACATGGGAGTGTGGTCTGGCCGTGTGTCCCCTGGACTTTAAATTTGAGAAACAGAAGGCTCAGAATTGAGCACACGGGCATGTGCCTCAGCCGTGTGTGTTATGACGGCCTAACACACGGGCGTGTGGCCAGCTGTGTGGCACAAGTTAGAGAGTTACACGGGGTCGAACACGGCCTGCAACACGGGCATGTCCTAGGGTCACACGGGCGTGCCCCTTGGATCACACGGGCATATCAGCCCTGCATCTTGGAAAATTTCTGAAATTTCATGAAAAATTCTCTGAGCTCTCGATTTAGTCTCGATTCGATTATAATACTTGTTTTGGGCGTCAATGGTCCATTTAAGGGACGTTATGAATAATCTCAGTAAATCAATAGAATTTGACTTAAATTATCTGCAAACAGTCTAAAAAACTCTTATAGCGCTTTGTAACCCTATTCCGGCGATGGATACGGGTTAGGAGTGTTACATCATTTGTATCCTACGAATTCCTAAGGTTCAAAAGGGACTCGGTAATCATCGTACGCTGTTGGATTTATGTCATTTCATAACACGATAAATTGCATACTAACATATATATTGATTTAATCACAATATAATCACCAATTACCATTCACTTTAATCAAAATTATACATAATATAGTTCATACGAACTTACCAGCCTAAATTGCAGATATACCAAGGTTTAGCAGAATTTTGGTAATTTTCTATTTTCCTCGATTTTCCACACGATCTTGATCTAAATTAGTAATTTCATTTAATATATTAATTTTGACAATAAAAAAATTCATTTCATGCAATTTTTTCATTTTTGACATTTTTACAAAATTACCCTAAATTTTTACTTTTTTTCAATTTAGTCCTTAAGCCCAAAACATGCAAATTAACCATTTTTAATACAAAATCAAGCTAGTTGAATGTTCATAGTATTCAAAACATCGCATTTATGCAACAATTTTACATTAAATCCTTGTACTTTTATTAATTTAACAAATTAGTCCTAATAAAAAAATTCATCAAAATCACTTAACAAAATACTTTTAAATATAAATCAACATTCCAAATTCATCATTTAACACAAAAAATCACAAGATTCATCAATGGCAACATTCAAAATCTTTAATAGTTTCAAAATCGAAGGTACGGGCTAGCTGGACCCAGTTGCAAAGATCTCAAAAACATAAAAATTATTAAAAAGGGATAAAAAAATTGGCTTACCATGCATGAATTGAAACATGGCCGAACCTTGGTTCTTCTTGCCATGGTGTTAAGGCGATGAAGATGTCAAATGAAGAAGAAAACCTTTGTTTTCTTATTTTATTAACTTTTATTTCTTTATTTTATCTTTTTCATTTAATAATAACATTATAATATAAAAATCACATATAAAATTAAATAAATATAAAGCTTTAATTGTCCACCAACTTAAGAATGGGAATTTACCCATTAAGACCCTCCAACTATAATTCTTTTGTAACACCCCTTACCCATATTCAACACCGGAACAGGGAACGAGGCATTACCGAACTTACATCACAAACAATCATGAAATTTTGAGTCATAAATTTTGCGGCCAAACTAAACCATTTACATTTAATCATAAAGTCCCTGATACGAGCCTACGAGGCCCAAAACATGCTTTGGAGGTGGTTCGGGACTAAATCGAGCACTTAGGAAATTTTTACAAAACTTGGAAAATTTTTGCTATGAACAGGGGTAACACGCTCGTGTGGCTTGGGACACGCCCATGTGGACAAGCCCTATGGTCACACACGTCTGTGTCCCTAACCCATGTAACTCTCTATTTTGCAATGCATGAACAAATTGGTGACACACGACCGTGTGTCTACTTGTGTGGACAAAATAAAGGCTATTTATCGAGCCATTTGTCACCCTCTTTTACCCCTGTATACTCACAAATTCAATGCAATAATCCATGACATGTTTTAGCAATGAAAACATTCATAAACAAGGCTAAATCATATCATTCATTACCAACACTGTCTGCTCGTGTGGACAAAATAAAGGCTATTTACCAAGCCATTTGTCACCCTCTTTTACACCTACATACACACAAATTCAATGCAATAATCCATAACATGTTTAAGCAACGAAAACATCCATAAACAAGGCTAAATCATATCATTCATTACCAACACTTAACATATTTACTATAGCATAATTTACCAAATCAATTCATACCAAACTCACATTCACAAGTATCAACATGAATATTTTCATCATGCATAATTCTACTTAGGTTTCCTAGCACACCCAAGGACCCATCTCATCCATTTCACAACAAGTCATTTAACTATAATAAACATATAGCAACCTATTACAAAACACAAAAACAAGAAGGCATTAACACATATACTTATATAAATGGGCTTACAACCATTTTAGCCAAAATAAGCCAATTACATGGCTAAATACCAAATCACCTTAAACAAATATAAGCCAATACATCTGGCCAAATCAGATGACACGTATAACAAAAATACCAAGTCCCTATACATGCCATACTCTCAAAACGTTTTAGAATCATCGGTACCGAAAGGACAGTTTGATAGTGTGATGCGACTTCTGACGATCTCCAATCCCGAGCTAGCATAGTGACACTATAAAACATTGAAAATAAAACGGAGTAAGCTATATAGCTTCGTAAGCTCGTATGAAGAAATAAGCAACCTTACCATACATTAATCATGCAAGTAATATAACATAAGATGACATTATTTGCCATAATCTCATGATCATAATTCATTTCTATCATAACTTACCTCGAAATCGACATTTCACGAGTTAATAATCATAAGCTTCGAGTACATACCTGTACCATCTCGTAACAAATTTACACTTATTCTTATCTTTGACATACCCATGAACCACTCGGAATAATAATATCAGATACTTAGGAATCTTGCACACTAAGTTCCACATATGTAGCCAATGCTACCTCAATCTCATATCACATAATTGCTCGTTCTCAAGCTAATCAACGGGCCTGCTCACACAAGTTGTCATTCAAGACGTAGCTACTCGGTGCTACTCACACAAGCTATCAAGTAACCGCAACATATGCCGGTATACTCAGCCACTAGTAGGACATATGAGACCAGGACCTGGATTACATAAACACATAACACATGGTAACCTTAGTGACATGTCACTTGTATCCTAATCTATTCCTAAGGTTCAAATAGGATTTCTTGCTTATCGAACCGTCGTCAAACTCGTTCGTAGAGTTAAACTCGTCCACACAATCAACCATACCGTGCATGGAATAGTAAATCATTCAATTGTATTAAAGCTTATTTAAGATACAAACTTACTTCGGTTACAAAAATGACTATTAGTTCGATTTAGTCCACAACCTTGTTCTTTCCCCGGTCTAAACTCGAACTTCATTTTTCTTGGTCTATAATATCAAATTTAACTTATTTAATCATCACATTATTCAATTCATCCCAAAAACACATTATGACAAAAATTACATTTTTACCCTTAAACTTTTGACATTTTACATTTTAGTCCCTAGGCTCGTAAAATGAATTTCTTTCAATTTCCTCGCAGCCCAAGCCTGGCCAAACCTTTTTCATGCTCATGACAGCCCACATTTTTCATTTATTCATATTTTTCTACCCATTTTATAGACTTTTACAAATAAGTCCCTATTTGTCCTTTTTACCGAAAATCACTTTACAAAAGTCATTTAACAAACAACAAACATGCATTTTCTACCATCAAACATCAAAATATATACATGTTCAACATGGGTAAAATTTTAAACTTCACATTTCTTTCAAATTAGTCCTTGAAATAGCTAAATCAAGTTACAACAATCTCAAAAATATAAAAATCGTAAAAAACGGGATAAGAACGGACTTATAATCGAGATTGAAAGTGGCCAAAACCCTAGCTACGTCTTCTCCTTGCAATTTTCGGCTATGGGGGACTAGTTTGATGAAGATGACATCTTTTATTTGTTAGTTTTTGTCTTTATTTACCAAATGACTAAAATGCCCTTCACTTAAAACTTTGAAATTTTATCTAACCATGTCCATTTTTGTCCATATAAAATATAATGGTCTAATTACTATTTAAGGACCTCTAATTTAAGAATTTATAGCAATTAGGCACCTTTAACATAGAGAACTAAAGTTTTGCACCTATCGCAATTTAGTCCTTCTAGTCAAATTGGACACTCAATCGATAAAATTTCTTAACGAAATTTTCACACAATCATTCAATCATACTGTAGACTTTAAAGAAATAATAAAATAAATCTTTCTACTTCAGATTTGTGGTTCTGAAACCACTGTTCTGATTTGACCTAAAAACGGGTTGTTACATCTTTAATCAATTAACACATTTAAACTAATAACATTTGACTTTTTCAACTTTTATGATTTAGTCCTTTTTCTTAATTAACTATTAAAACGATAAAATTTTCAAATGAAACTTTAAAACTACCTTATTTACACTCCGTAAATATTTATAAAAATGTTTATGGCTCGGTTTATAAAAGTGAGGTTCCGATACTTCAATTTCTAAAGCCACTTGACCTTAGGGTCATACCACTTGAACTTAATAAACCACTTATAAAACAAAAATCACTATATCAAAAACATTTTCAAAGTAACAATTAACTCTTAAATATTAAATATAATAATTACAAACTTCTTGTCGGATTTGGTGGCCCCAAAACTACTGTTTTTGATACCACTAAAAAATAGGCTATTAAAACTCTTCCTCCTTATGAAAATTTCATCCTCGAAATTTCTCACCAGGTACAAGCTAATAAGTCATTTCTTTCTTCCACCTTTTTCAATTGAAGTCCAAAAAAATCGATCATAACTCATATCGACTCCAAACTCATATTAGAACTCATTTTAGAACTTGAGATTATACTCGAACTTAACTGAGTAGCTCTGATGTTCTCTTGTCATCACTTTATCTTTAGTAGTATAACTACTCAGAAATTCCCAGTAATCGTCTGTCAAAACATAACCGAGAAACCTGGATTATCAAACTTTGACTGATGCTTCTGACGTGGTTGCATCTATAACTTTCAACAGATATTTACTCCCCTTTTCCAGGAAAGCGTCAAGCAATATTATTTTCACAAGTAAGATAACTTCAACAATTGGAACAACTTTAACTCATAATAACATTTCTCGATTAGAACTGATCTAATAGATATATTTCTGTATCATATCTTCTAGAATATGAATTCTTCATTCACACTGTCTATCTATTTACCCGAGAATCCTCAAACTTTATTCCCAGACCTAAAGATAAACTCAAATGCATATAACTCAATTAACTTTTCAAATGAATAACCCGTTCTGATTAAAACAACTAAGTCAATTTTATCAATCGAATAATAACATTTTAGAATAACTTTTTCTTCTTGCTGTTGAGATAATCCAGATATACCATCTATCAGAATTTCCTCAGAATACCAATTAATGATCTCTACAAACTGCATTAACTCAACAAAATATGACATTTTGTTTTTGGCTTGTTGACATAATCTGAGATTACTTAAGAAATGAGAACTATCATGTGAGATTGAGCTTGATCTTCCACATTTATATTTTTTTACATCACTTACCCCTTTCACGAGAGCTAGAAAGGAAATATAATATATCTACTTCAATTATTAACATCAAAGTTTGAACCATACTGGAGCCGCAACCATCAGATAAACTAAAACCATAATGCTATAATAAGACTGACGTTTCAACCGTATGGACATATAATACCCCAACCATCAATGGTGCACTCCAAAATAGAAGAGGAAAGCTGAAAGTAGTCCCAATAACAACCAGTGCAGAAACACAACCTCTAAAAACTTGAGATCTGTATCATCGTGTTCCCATGATCAAACCAGAAATTATAACCGTAATAAATATAATTATCACCAACCAATAAATATCCTTTACAGATGAATCATGTTTAATTAATTAAAAAATAAAAATGATAAGAAAATCGAGATAATGAAATCCAAGATGTGAAGCTATACTAAATTTTTGAAAATGCAACCCATATTGAATGACAAAGAGCTCGACGATTCCTTAGAGAAAATCCAGAAGAAGAACACCGCTCATACGCAATAGGATCAGTTGTGACAAAGGGAACATAATTTGCATATATAAAGTAGGGCAACAACCAGTAGAAATAGAATAATAGCATAATATGAATTTTACCGTCAAATTTTCTACCAAACATAATGGAATAAAATGCCAAAGAAAGACAGAGCAATGCCGGTCATAATCAACCAGACTAACAATACTTCCATCTAACATTATGGTTAGCTAGCGTTCTCATATGATAAGAATCACATCTAAAGATAAACAATTGCATATCTCTGAAAATAAATAAATAAACATAAAAAATACACCAAAGAGCTCGTCATAAGATACTAGACTATAACAGCTACATTCAAATATCTTTGCAATTCAAACATTATTCCACTGACTACTAAGTCATCAATGATCCGACATTATCCCATTCAATAAAGAAATCAATTCAGAATAAATTTTGGTTAACCCGTTCTTTAGATACCATACCTGAATAAGTCGATTAGTCGAGATTAACTTCTTCTTTAACAGTGACATTGCATAATCCGAATGATCTTCAGAAAAATCTGATATCTCTTCTAGAACAGTCTTTACTTGTTAACCCATTCTCACCTCTGACCGCATTATTAATTATTCAACCACTAAACTTTTCGGTTTCACACTTGTGAACTTAATCAATATAAATCTTGTGAATTTCGTTGTATAAGATGTACAGGAGAGGGGGTAAAGGTCATAAAGCCTTAAAATTTGACTCTTATATATACACACATATAACATAACATTTATCATCAACATAATATTATGAAATTTTATTCATACCTTTATGAGCTCTGACTTATCATAAGCAAAATTTTTACTCAGATACTTGAGTATCGCTTTCAGCATTATTAGAATTAGCTTAGTTGGAAAGCATATTTGTCTAAAAACAAAAACAAATCACATTAGCGTCGAGAGATATCACACTATCACGGGTTATATAATGCATGTATTTCTAGACTTCACACATACTATGTTCATTATGAGAATCGACTAAACCATAGCTCTGATACCAATAATGTAACACCCCTAACCCGAATCCTTCACCAAAACAGGGTTACAGAGCATTACCAGAGTTTACAAATCAAACAAATAGAAAATGCAAACATTTCATATCATATAGCAATCATGTCAAAAACCAATCAAAATCATACATATTGTCCCTTATACAAGCCCTCGAGCCCCAAAATACACATTAGAAACAAATCGGAACTAAATTGGAAACATAGAGAATTTTTCAAAAACACTTAAAATTTTAAAAACTACAGGGGTCACACAGCCATGTGGCCAGGTCGTGTGACACACTCGTGTCTTAGGTTATGTAGGCATTCGAAATAGGGACACACAGCCGTGTCTTAGCCCGTACCTATGCCCATGTGAGTATACTAACTTGTGTCACACGGCCAAGCCACATGCATGTGTGCTAGGCCGTGTGAACATACTGACTTGCAAACCTTTACAAGATACAAAGGACACACAGATAAGACACACACTCGTGTCTCTACCCATGCGGACGAAAATAGGCTATTTTATAAGCCATTTTTCTCACCCGACATGGCATGTACCTACAGTAAAAAATGTACATGTATACCAGCCATAGCAAGGCACCAAAATCATGCATAATCTAGCTTTATACATATAGTATAACCACACTCAACCAATATGCACATAGCATCCTAAATAATAACTTACAAACATGTATAACCAAGTACTCCATTCGGTCAAAATAAACAACTAACTTCCAGTTTGATTTGCATCCATACATACCATAAATCTTACTTACCAAAACACAAACCATTTGGTACCAAAATGCCATTCTTTAACTAATATCAATTAACCAAAATACCTATACATAACAAGGTACCAAATCACCACATATACCACATATCATAAAACACATATGCCATATGCATATTCAACTATCATTTCATCTTTTATCATTCAAAAAAACAAGCCAAACATTAACCATAATAAGGCTACACACATAAATGCCAAACTTTGCCATTATAACATCAATATACCAAAACTCAACCAAGTCAAATAGTCATTTCAACATTCAAATACATAAGCCAACATTAACTAGAATTCCAATACATGCCATTATAACCAAAATCAAAACATCCAAAAGCACCGATAAAACCAAAGGATAGTGTAATATAATTCCGACAAGCTTCCAACCCGATCGAGCTTCTGATAATCTAAAAAGTAAAGAAAAACAACTACGTAAGCAATGAATGCTTAGTAAGCTCGTATAAACTTTAATCATATCAATCCATTTCTAATATGAAATTTATACATATAAAGAATAATCATAAACCAATACCACATGATTCATGAAACCAAATTCAACAACTCACAAAATGAGTAAATCCACAACATCACTTATACATATTATCCCTAGCATAGTAGGATTTTAAACAACTTTAAACTCTTCCAAATTTCTTTACTTCCATTTGCATTTCATTACTTTCCACACCCGTTCCATATGTATAACACAAATCATAAGCATATCATTCAACCATAGCCACAAGTTAGTGCATTTCAACATAACCCTTTTCGAATTAATCACACGATAAGCCATTTCAAAAGAAATTGCATAATTTAAACCTTATAACTCTTTCATGAGCACAAACATATTTTCATTTGAGTACTTACCATTTCAATACAACTTATAAGTAACCATAATACCATTCAACCAATAACTTGGCACTTGCCTAAGCATCAAACGACAACACATGTTAGCATACTTGAACATATTTCATATAAATTCAACATTGATAACCTTTTTTTCTCAACATGTCACACTTGAGTTTATTGCTCGTCTCAACTTACATAATTTCCATGTATCAACATATCAAAGGTATTCATATATCTACATGTCATGCATGATACATATCATTCTCTTACCGTTTCTTTATATACATATATCATCCATTTCAATACAACAATATATCATGTACCATCATTTCCATGTATTTCATGTATATACCTGTACTAGTTCATATCAAACTCATATGGTCTCGTAACAGAACATTTCCCGTTAAACCATTTAGAATATCATTAGATACTCGGGTAACTCACACGAGGTGTACTGAACTGTAATCCGTCAATTCTTGTACATGTATGCTCATACGAGCTCTGAATCAGTATTCTCTTATGAGCTATAAACAGTAAGCTCTTTTTTGAGCTGAATAACGGTAAGCTCTTCCAAGCTGAATAACGGTAAGGTCGTGCGAGCTGAATAATGGTAAGCTCATACGAGCTAAAATTGATAACCTTAATGACATGTCATTTGTATCCAACGAATTCCTAAGGTTCAACCAGACTCATTAATCGTCATACGTTGTTGGATTTATGTCGTTTCATAACACGTTAAATTGCATACTAACATATATATATTAATTTAATCACAAGATAATCACCTATTAGCATTCACTTTAATCAAAACTATACATAATAGAATTCATACGAACTTACCTGGCTAAATTGAAGAAATACCAAAGTTCAGGGGAATTTTTGGTAATTTTCTATTTTCCCCGATTTTCCACCCAATCTTGATCTAAATTGATAATTTCATTCAATATATTAATTTAGAAAATAAAACAATTCTTTTCATGCAATTTGGTCATTTTTGACATTTTACAAAATTACCCCTAAATTATTCAATTTAGTCCCTAAGCCCAAAACATGCAAATTAACCATTTTTACTACAAACCCAAGCTATTAGAATGTTCATAGTATTCAAAATATCCCATTTATGCAACAATTTCACATTAAATCCTTGTAATTTTATTAATTTAACAAATTAGTCCCTAATAAAAAAATTCATCAAAATCACTTAACAAAATAATTTTAAATATAAATCAACATTCCAAATTCATCATCTAACATAAAAAAAATCACAAGATTCATCAATGGTAACATTCAAAATCTTTAATAGTTTCAAAATCGAAGGTACAGGCTAGTTGGACCTAGTTGCAACGTTCTCAAAAGCATAAAAATTATTAAAAATGGATGAAAAATGGCTTGCCATGCATGAATTGAAGCATGGTCGAACCTTGGTTCTTCTTGCCATTGTGTTTCGGTGATGAAGATGTCAAATGAAGAAGAAAACCTTTGTTTTATTATTTTATTAACCTTTATTTCTTTATTTTATCTTTTTCAATTAATAATAACATTATAATATAAAAATCACTTATAAAATTAAAAAGAACATAAAGCTTTAACTAGGGGTAAGTATTTGATCGATTCAAGTCAAATCCAGTCAAAAAAATTCAAGTTAGTCGAGTTGATGAATCATATTTTAGCAACCAAACTCAATTTGAATTTTTTTGAATCGAATCGAGTGAAAAAATTTTGAGTTAAGTCGAGTCGAGTTAACAAATCATATTATTTATTCTCAATGTGGCGTTTAAATGGACCAATTATTTAACTAGTAAATGAAGTACAAGATTATTTAACTACATAAACAATATAATTATTTTACCATTTAACTTAATGAGTAAATATTTATCAAAACAAGGACTTTATAGTTTTGACTTTTAACTTTAGAAAAGGTAAACATTTATCAAAACAACGTAGTTTTGCCTTTTCTTATTCGGATTTTTGGATAACTCAAATTGTGTAATTCATATTCGAGTTAAACCCAAAAACTTAATTTTTTTTATTTGATTTGATCCGGAGAACTTGATTAAGTCAAATAACTCAAACTATTTAATTCAAAGTTTAAAATTTTTTATCGAGTTTTTTAAATCGAATCGAATTTTACTCACCCTTAGCTTTAACCATCCACCAACTTAAGAATGGGTAATTTACCCATTAAGGCCCTCCAATTATAATTCTTTAATCAATTAACACAATTTAACTAATAGCAATTTACTTTTTCAACTTTTATGATTTAGTCATTTTTGCTTAATTAATTATCGAAATGAAAAAATTTTCAAACGAAACTTTAATACCACCTTAATTACACTCCGTAAATATTTAATATTTATAAAAATATTTACAGCTTGGTTTATAAAAATGAGGTCCTGAAACCTCAATTTCTAAAACCATTTGACCTTAGGGTCATACCACTTGAACTCAATAAATCTCTTATAAAACAAAAATCACTACATCAAAAATCTTTTTAGAGTCACAATTAACTCGTACATATTAAATATAATAATTACGAACTTACACTTTAGATTTGGTGGCCCTGAATCCACTATTTTTGACACCACTAAAAAACGGGCTGTTACACGAACCGTGCCCAAATCTGGAGCAACTACTTAGGCACAACCGTCCAGTGATGGATACCGATCCACCCACGGTTATTAATTTACCTCGGGGAAATTTGTTATTTGAGGATCCACGAAAGCAACAAAGCAACAATCGGGAAAAAGTCTCAATGGCTCAGCAGACGTTGCGTGAGTATGCCTTACCTACACTAGACACGGTGCGAAGAAGCATAGAAAGGCCAACAATCAACACCAATAATTTTGAAATAAATGTGAACATGATATAGATGATCCAAAACATGCTGCAATTTAAAAGAAACATGGTGCAAGACCCGAACCAACACTTGAAGTGTTTCCTACAACTCTGCGACACCTTCAAGTATAACAAAGTATCTAACGATGTCGTGCGTCTTCAGTCAAACCATTCAGCTAAGGCGAGAAATTGCCAACTTTAAACAATACGAAGGTGAGTCTCAATACAAGGCATGGGAATGTTTTAAGACAACATTAAGAAAGTGCCCACATCATGGACTGCAAGCCTGGCTCCAGATCTAGATATTTTACAATGGTGTTGACGGCCACATTAGATCTAGCCTAGATGAAGCATCCAACGGATCTCTCATGTTTCATACATATGAGCGAGCCTACAAAATCATTAATGATATGGCCATAGATTCGTACATGTGGCTTAATGAGATATGTATGTACAAATCGAAGCCACCAACTGTGAAAGTGGTAAACGAAGAGAACAATGATGATTGGTTCCAACAAATCCTTGAAAAGCTTAACTGTTTGGAGACACTCGTCAAGCCAATGAAAGTAGAGCCACATTCAGAGAATAATCTGGTAGAAGCGAGTTACATAAGTAATAAGGGTGGAAATTCCTATTCAAATACTTACAATCCCAGTTGGAGAGATCATCCGAACCTTAAGTAGGGAGCCAACCAATGAGGAGCAAATCAAGCAAAAACCCGACAAAATCCTCCTAACCAACCTCCACCCACCAACAAAGAGTCATGGTGAATGATCATGCTGCATGTGGTTAAAGATTCAGTCGATTGGAGAGGAGATGCTAACTATGAATATGGACATTTGGCAAGTCCAAGCTACATGAGGACAACTGAAATCTTGAATAGATAACCTATGCAACCAAATGTGTAACATTCCAAAATAGGGCTTAGTCGGAACAGTGGTTTCGAAACCACAAATTTGAGGTCAAGAAATTATTTTAATATTATTTTCTGTGTTATAGCATGATTATATGAGTGCATGAAAATTTTGGTGAATTAATTTTAGCGTTTGTGAGCTTAATTGAGAAAGAGGACTAAATCATATAAAGGGCAAAAGTTTTTTTTACTGCCCAAATATGTTAATTAGCTAGAGAAATAAAATTGGAGGTGTTTAAAGTGAAAATATGCCATTTGGGGAGTGATGGCCGGCCATAGGGGACAAGAAAGTTGAAAAGTCAAATTTGGTGGACATTAGATGACTTTTTTGGTAATAAAATAAAATAAATAAAAAGTTGTCATCTTTTTCATTGCTTCTCCTTCTTCTTCCATCGAAAATGGCAGCAAACATGGGGGTTTTAAGAGCTTAAATTTTCAGCCACTTAGTTCCCTTGCAAGTAAGTGATTTTGATGGTCATTTTTGATGATTTTTGTATTTTTGGAACCCTTGTAACTTAATCTAGCTAATGGGGGGATTATTTTGCAAAATGGTTGAAAGCATAGGGTTTTTCCATGTGAATATTTATGTTTTTTTTTTCTGAATTTTTATGGAAGAAAATAAGTGTAACACCCCGTACCCGAGACCGTTGCCGGAGTCGGACACGAGGGGTTCACAGACTAAATTCGCTTACTATCGCAGTCCATTTTAAAAATTTCCAGGCAGTTGGCTAACTGCGTCACTGTAACCTTAAAAATCATATCTTTAGTTTCACAACTCAAAAATCAGTTTCGTAATTTTTCCCTGAAACTAGACTCATACTCTCATCTACATATTTTTTTCTAGAATTTTTGGTCGGGCCAATTAGTACAGTTTATTCGTTAAATTCTCCCCTGTTACAGGGTGCGACTACACTGACCTTCATGCATTACGATTTGGATATCTCCCTGCACAGAGCTTCAATACTGATTTCGTTTGTTTCTATAGAAACTAGACTCAGAGAGAAATCTATACATATATGGCATGACTCCTAATTATCTCTGGTTAATTTATAATGAATTTCCAAAGTCGGAACAGGGAATCCAGAAACCATTCTGGCCCTGTCTCACGAGAACCTTAATATCTCTTAACATACTGTCCATATGATCGTTTTGTTAATTTCCTATGAAAATAGATTCATAAAGGTTCGCTTACATAATTTATTCACTATTTAATTCCATTCCTACTATTTTTAGTGATTTTTCACATCCACATCACTGCTGCTGCCAGCATCTGTTTTTTTTTTAAGGTAAACTTTACCTATTTCATGATCCTCCATGGATCAACTAGAGTTTGTCATACATATTCCAAAAGTGATCAAGAATAACCCTTCCCATGGCTAACCATTACCAACATTTCCATACCTCTCGACGGACAACATACAAAACGATTATAATGCTATGATCAAAGTATATTTAAGCCATTTTCGCATGGCTATCCAAATTTACACAAAACCGAAGGGTACATGACCAACAACAAAAGGGTAGTCCTATACATGCCATTTCAAAGTTCAACCAAAATTGTACCAAAAGGGGGCTTTGATAGTGTGGGAGACTTCGACTTCCAAAAATCCCGAGTCCGATAGCTGACGAACCAAAATCTACAAAACAGAGATTCAAAGAACGGAGTAAGCATTTAATGCTTAGTAAGTTTTAAGCAGTGTCAACAGATAACAATCAAATTATAACATAGTTGTTCGTATTTTTATTTCACTCTTCCCTCGGGCATACCATCCCTTTACCGAATATGCACATCTCATCATATACAATAGGCAGATAAACTTTCACATAAAAGTGAGCTCATGTGACATAGATATATCGTATGATTTCACATAACCTCTCACACTGATCCGATGTCACATAATCATAGGAATAGTCTCATAGATTGCTCTCGTATGCATCACATAACTACCTTATGATTTAGTGCAAATCAAGCTCACATATAAACTTGGAGTACATACCTGTTTAACCTTTCGCATTGAATATATTTATAAGCAATTCTTATTACGAAGTCTTACCCGGACATAATCTCCACACGAAGTTATTGGGTCTTACCCGGACAAAATCCCCACACGTAGTCATCGGGTCTTTAGAGCTCGGATATAGTACGAGCACGAAGCTTACGGACATTAATCAGTGATAATATTCTCGCATAAAGCCTGCGGGGTTTTAACCCGGATATAGTACTGACACAAATGCCCTCGGGACTTATCACATTTATACACTTTCACATCCATCACGTTGGCCACTCGGCCCTGTCACATATATACACTTTCACATTCATCACATCGGCCATTAGGCCTTATCACATATATACACTTTCACATTCATCACATCGGCCATTAGGCCTTATCACATATATATACACTTTCACATTCATCACATCGGCCATTAGGCCTTATCACATATATACACTTTCACATTCATCACATCGGCCATTAGGCCTTATCACATATATACACTTTCACATTCATCACATCGGCCATTAGGCCTTATCACATATATACACTTTCACATTCATCACATCGGCTATTAGGCCTTATCACATATATAAACTTTCACATTCATCACATCGGCCATTAGGCCTTATCACATATATACACTTTCACATTCATCACATCGGATCCTAAATCAAAATATAGATTTTCATGTATTCACATCACAATTATCCAAATATACTTCACATACCACGTATACTTTCACGTATACACACTGTCTTGGCTGAATCTACATCTATCATTTTCCAATATCAACAATTTAGAATTCACGTATGGGTTTAATCAATAGCTTATGAGCAACTAAAACAAGTTTATCAAGGTTTACAACACAATCTCAAATTCAGCACAAGCTGTTTTTCCTGAGCAATAGTCACTAAATTATTTATAACTGAAGCTACAAAACTCCAAATCACTTTCCGTTAATTTTTCCTGAATATAGACTCGTATATCTTCCATCCATAAAATTTCCAGAATTTTAGGTTTGGCCAATCAATACCAGATTTTTCTTAAAGTTTCCCCTGTTTCACTGTTTGACTAATCTGACCACTCTTCACTACAAATCAAATTTCTCATTTTACAGAATTCAAAATGTGTTGTATTTGATTTAATTTGAAACTAGACTCATTAAGGAGTCTAAGCATATAAATTTTATCTTATAACCATTTTTGTACAATTTATAATGATTTTCTAAAAACAGAACAGAGGATTACAGTGTCATTCTGCGCTGTCTCACACAACTTTAAGTATCTCATTATCGGAAATTCCTTTGCTTACACGGTTTCTTTTATAAGAAACTAGACTCATTTAGCTTTAATTTCATGTCTCATTCAGCCTCTAATTCAAATCCATAAATTTATGGTGATTTTCTAAAGTCACGTTACTGCTGCTGTCCTAAGCAGACTATTTCAAATTACCCTTAAATTCCCAAGCTCAAACACTTAAGAACTTACCATTTGAGCTTAGAACATATCATGGCCACATCATATCTTATTAAATCAACTCATCATGTCCTATTATAATTGAATTTACTCAATTTTTAATCACTTAAAACTTACCTCGGATGTTGTCGAACGATTTCGGCGGCTATTCGACCACTTTTTCCTTCCCTTTATCGGATTTAGTTCCCCTTTGCTCTTGAGCTTAATTCAAACAAATTTAACTCATTAAAGTCTCATTTTGCTAGCTTATGGCCGAATATGACAAGGAGTTTGATAGGTCATATGGCCACCTTTTAGCTCAAATACACAATGGTCATACGCATTTTTAATCACATCAAGCAATTTAATACAATTCATTCGAACATCAAAAGAGAAGCTCAAGGTACTTAGCCCATATATACATTAGACACTAGAGTCACATATGTACGAAATCACGAATCGAATTCAACATACTAGCTAATATTTCCCCTTAGCCGAATTTTCTAAGTCAAGCTAAAGCCATCAATAGGCTACCTATGGCCGAACATACACATAACTTATGTACTTATTCATGTGGCCGAACATACATGTCTATGTTGGGGCCGATTGCTTCACAACACCATACCATTTCAATTTTTGGTCATGGTTAAACAAAGAACTTAATGTCTCACTCAAAAATGCTAAAAAGAAGATTCAAGAATCATCAATCCACCATCACATGCACCATTACAAAGCTTCACTTTTAGCATGCAAATGATATCAACACCAATCCACCTTGGCCGAATATCATCTCCATGACATAGTAAAGATTTGAACCATGGGCTATTTAGAACTCAAGCTAACTACTAAAACATGCATGCATCTCATGGAACATCATCAAACATACCTTAGTCTATCAAACCACCATAGCCGATTTCCTCAAAGCTCTTTTTCCTTATTTTTCTTTCTCCTATTCGGCCAAGAACAACATGAGAGCCTTTCTCTTCTTCTTTTTTTTTGTCATGCATGAGAATGATGAACACATTTTTTTCTCTTTGTTTTCTTCCTTCAATTTCTTATTAGTTTATTGCCCATGCTTCTTATTTTATTCTTCCATTAACACAACATGTTTCATGACATGTTTTGCCCATCATCCCTTGTCATGGCCGGCCACTAGTACTTAAATGGGGGGAAATTGACATGCAAGTCCACCCCTTTGATTACATGCACTATTAGGCCACTTGCATTTGCCTAGCACATTTCTAAATTTTCTCACATAAGTCCTATCAACTAAATTCACATGCAATTAACTAAATCGAAGCTTAAAACTTTCACACATTTATATTCACATATTTTAGGCAATAATTATCACATTCAAATAATTTGGTGACTCGGTCTAGCGGTCCTGAGACCGCTTTCCGACTAGGGTCACTTTAGGGGTGTCACAATAAGTCATGGTGGTGTAATAAACAATTTTTGTGAAGTGGTGTTCATGAAAAACACCAAAAGGGACTATTTTGTGAAGTCTCTAAAATAGGTTGAAAATGTTTGAAATAATTGAAATTTTGAGTTGCTATAGTTATAAAAAGAATTTGGCTAGGCTTGGAAAGGGAGGAAATTCGATAAAAATCGATTTACGAGTGTAGGGGTAAAATTGTAATTTTTGTGAAAGTCTAAGGGCAAATTGGTCATTTTGTCAAAGTATAAATTATAGAATGTATTGGTTAATATGATGATTAAATGAATGAATTTTATCATTATAGATCAATAAAATCAAGATTCGGGCTTAAATCGGAAAGTACGAGGTTATGGACTAAAACAGAGTAATTAGCCGAAATTGCATTTGAGGTAAGTCTGTGTGACTAAATAAACATGTTATCCATGTTAGTGTGAAATATATTTAGCTATGATTGTATTGAATTATATTTTAATAGAGTTATGTATGAGAAAGTGATGTCAAATGTTAATAACATTTTTATGATGGTTGAATACATTGGGAATTTGATGGGATATGATATTTCATTGAAACGAGTAAGTTGTACGTAAAAAATACAACTTAGCCGTATTTATACATTGAATATTTGATTATCTATATAATGCTTGAATGTACCTATGAGAAATATACAGTGAGTTTAAATGTTGTAAAAATTCCTGGTTGAACCCTAGGAATAGATCGGATATCCTTGCCATGGCATTTGGGTGTTATGGATGTGTGCTAGTGTAAGACATGTTTGGGACATGCATCGGCCACATTATGAGAGCCAGTGTAAGACCATGTCTGGGACATGGCATCAGCATTAAGACGAGAGCTAGTGTAAGACATGTCTAGGATATGCATCGGCCTCGAGATATGCAAGCTAGTGTAAGACCTATTTGGGACACGACATCGTCTTGACATGTGTCAGTGTAAGACTTGTCTGGGACATGGCATCGACACCGATAGATGAGAGCCAGTGTAAGACTTGTCTGGGACATGGCATTAGCCTCGATATGTGAAAGTCAGTGTAAGACCTATCTGGGACATGACATTGACTTAGATGTATGAGCCAATGTAAGACCATGTTTGGAACATGGCATGGGCATCGTACCTTATGTTTGAGCTTAGTGATTATCCTGTAGTATTCCAAACGGTTCAACGGGAAATTTACAATTTAAGTCGAAATGATAGAGCTTATGGCTATGTTGTGAGTGGTACAGGTACTTACATGAAATTGATGAGATGTGAACTCAATCATGTTGTATGATTAGTAAGGAATGAATATGAGCATGTTGAGTAACACAGGTATGTATGTCAAGCTCATGAGAAATGATTTTGATTTATGATGCACATTTGATGAAGATGTACATGGGTAATTCATGCCTATGAGAATGATTTTGTGATGACCTTGTGATTATAGGTTTATACTTATGATGTATAAATATGTATTTTTACCAATGTGGTGAAAATGAATTCACAAGGTGTGATAAACTTAGTATCATTAATTTACACTAAAATAGTTTTGGACAGTAGCAGCATTCTGACTATGAAAATCCACCATAAATTGTGGAAATTGATTTAGAAGCTAAATAAAATATGAAATTAAAGCTTAATAAGTCTAGTTTTACATAGAGAAACAATGCATGCAAGAGAATTTCATATTATGAGATATTTGAAATTTTGTGAGATAAAGTCAGAATGATTTCGAAATCCACTGTTCTAATTTGGGAAAATCATTAAAAATTATACAAAAATAGTTATGGATTCTAATTTATATGATTATAATCCTTAATAAGTCTATTTTCAAAATAAATGAAAGAAAATATCATTCGAATCCCGTATGGGGAGATAATTAATTTTTAGTGAAGAGGGGTTGGAACTGTTGGACAGCAAAATAGGGGTGATTTTAAAGAAAAAACTGTACTTATTGGCTAAATCAAAAATTTAGAAAATTTATGGTAAGAAGATATGTGAGTCTAGTTTCAGGGAAAATTAGCAGAACTTAATTTTGAGTTCTATAGCTCCAGATATAAATAATTTAATGACTCTGACTCAATAAAATAGCTTGACCTGAACATAAATAAAAGCACAAATATGGTTGTATTACTTTGAGAAGCAAGTTGATAAATTGCTTATTATTTTCATACAGTCTTACTAAGCTATAAAGCTTACTTCTTTCTTTTCCTTTTCTTTAGTGTTTTCAGGTTAGCTTGGGATTGGAGATCGTCGAAGGCAGCATCACACTATTAAGCCATTACCTTTGGAATATTGATATTTGTTAAGCATGTTTAAGTCAGTGGCATTTATAGGGACTAGGTTTTTATGATATGTGTTATTTTGATTAGCCTATGCATTGGTCTATATTGAGTTATTGGTATATGGCCAAGAGGTGTGTCTGATGATCGCTAAACTAACTAAAATTCGACTAAGGCAGGCGCACCTATTGAAAAGTAGTATAGTTATGGTGAGACTGGAAATATCGTATCCACAAGGACTAAAAGTACTAGTAATTACTATCCTTTTATTATCTAGCCTAAGAATTGAAGGGATGTTTTCTAAACTAAACTTAATTATCTAATTAAGTAAGAACGCGACAGAAATAAAAGTTGGAAAATATTCTTTGGAAAGCCGATTGAGAAGACAATACCCAAGGAAGAATCCACTTAGACTTCACTTATAACTTCTGAATTAGATGATTTATTCACTTGACTTAATCCGTAGAAATCCTTTATTTATGTTATTATCTCTCTCGAGACTAAAAACCACTGACTCTAGGTTGATTAATTGAAATCTCTTTCTAATTACAACCTCTATTGTCGCATTAACTCAACTTATGGATTCCCTTATTAGATTTGACTCTAATTCGGCAGATTTATGTCGTCCTATCAATAGGATTGCATGCAACTCCGCTTAATTATGGGAGATCTACTCTTAAATAGGGACTTATGCTCTACTGAATAAGCACATCAAAACCTGAATTAATACCCTGGAATATTAAAGCAAGGATTTAACCTCACAATTAAGAATAAGAACAAGTATTTATCATATAATGCAAATAGTAATAAGATTCGTGTTAGGTTTCATCTCCCATTGGTATTTAGGGAGTTTAGTTCATAATAATGGAAAACATCTCAAAATTTGGGAAAATAACAAAACATAAAGAAACCCAAAGAACTTCTAAGGAAATTGAATGGAGATCTTCAGTCTTGAAGTAGATATTGCTTCCGAGCTGATTTCAATGGCCGTCCTTTAGTATTTTCTGCCTTCTACTCTGCGTGCCCCTTGATTCCTCCTCCCGGGTATTTTTATAAACTTTGGAATCCTTTAAAACCCTCAAAATTAGCCTTTTTCGAGTAGAGTTAGACTTGAGCTCGACAGGAACACGGTCGCGTGGCACGCCCGTGTGATGGTGTTCAGGCCGTGTGTAATTCTGAGTTGGTTTTTAGTCAACACGGCCATGACACACGGACGTGTGGCCTTTCTGTTTGTACCACACGAGCGTGTGGTTTACCCGTGTGAAAATGCCTAGGCCGTGTGAAATACTAAGATAAGCCCATTTTGCCCTTTTTTGCCCATTTCTTGCTCTTTTCACTTTCCTATGCTCACCTGAGTATTAAAAATGAAATTAAAGGATTAGGAACATCAAATTCACTAAATCTTATGATAAATCATCCAAAAATATGCTAAGCATGGGATTAAAATATGTATATATTATGGCTTATTAGTGTCTCATATTGATTATGGATTGTGAACCTGTCTATCTATGCTATGTTCTAATGCTTGTGATGAGATGATGTGATTATGCTTGTTGGCCTTATATGGTTATTGTTCATGTTATGAATGTGTCTAATATGAGATGCTAAACCATTAAAATGGTGTCATGATGTGTGTCCTCGGTGTGTATAAAGAAGTGAAAGATTAAGGGTAACATAAAGGCTTGGAAAATAGCCTAAGCGTTGGCCACACGGGTTGAGACACGACGATGTGTCTCAGTCGTGTGGGGGACACGACCTTAGCACACGGGCATGTCGCTTGGCCATGTGGTTCAAATTATTCGCTGACATCATAGTCAGAGAGTTACACAGCCTGAGGACACGGGCGTGTCAAAGGCACATGTGCGTGTCCCTGTGTCCACACGGCCGTGTGACCTTGTGTCATGGAAAAATTTTCTAAGTTTTCCCAAAACATTCTAAGGTTCTTGGTTTAGTCCCTAACTACTTTCAATGCATGTTTAAGGCTTCCTAGGCCCGTGTATGGGACATTATGCAAGTGCATGAAAAGTTTTGATAGGAAAGAAATTCTGTAGCTGGTTGTTGCATGTTGGTGAACGATTAAGTCCAGTAATGCCATGTACCCTATTTCTGCATCGGATACGGGTAAGGGGTGTTACATTTAGTGGTATCAGAGCTATGGTTTAGTCGATTCTCAAACTAACCTAGCACATGTAAGAGTCTAGCTATACATGCCACAAGTTTGTGATAGTGTGATGTCTTCCAACGCGAATGAGAACTATCTTGTGTGGGCAAGGTACTCTCCAACCGAACTACACCCGATCACGTAGATAATGACACTAAAGTATTCAATAAAGTGCATTTATGAAGAGTTGAAACTCAAAAAGGTACGAACAAGAATTTGTGAAATGTATATGTATATGATTGTGATATGAGAAACATGAAATAAAATGTGTACATTCCATAATGAGCTTATCTATGGTTGATTGACAATCCCATGGTGTATATGATTGATTTGTTCGAGTGAATGCATGTGTTTAGATAACTTACTAAAAATACAGGTAGAATGAATGTTCATATATACTTATTTGAATGAATATGGTTGGCAAGTTCACATAGTCTGAGTATAAGTGTTAAATTGCTTGGATTGATTTACATGTTTATAATGATATGCATACGATGATGTGCGAGATGAAAATATAGATTGGAATATACTTATCCATGTTGGTTGGCTCTCGTATGATGTTATGTACATGACTTTTTTGATTAAATGAATGGGATAAGTAAAGTTATTCAGAATTCATAGAGTGCATGCATAAGTGTACTTGTCTAAATGAGATAACTAGAAAGTTGGTGTAACACCTTGAATTTGGGCCTAGAAATTTTGGGCCTTGAGCATGGGAGCGGTTGAAGGCAGCTTATAATATTCTGTTGTGCGTGAAAATTTCGTTAATGAAGGCTTGTTTTAGTGGTTAAGTGTACTGAGAAGTGTTGGAGAAGTCCTGGGTTCAAACCTGGACTCTAGCAAAAATTTTGGTTTAAGGTGAATCAACCCTGGGTGTAGTGGGTAGGCCTTAAGAACATTGTTGGAGAAATTGTGACACAAAAAGCCTTGTGGCTTAGTGGCAAGTAGCGTATGGAGCATTTAAGGGGAGGCATGGGTTCGAATCCCATGGCAAGCAAAGAGCATTTATTTTGCTAACAGGGGGCGACAAGAGTTGGTGTTGAATTTAAACTTTGATGTTGGAGGGATCCCACATTGGGAAGCTAACATAAGAGTGGATGCGAAGCTGGCTTTAAATAGAGAGAACCATGAGGAGAGTAAAGGTACCCTTCTTGGCTGATCCCTTTCGCTTTATGGCGTGCTCGTTTGGGTTGGGCGTCGGCTAAGAGTGCTCGGAGCGTGGATTAACTCCAGTCTCCAATTAGGTGTGTATTTCTCACTACTCTAGCTGTAGGATGGCTACTTCGAGCCGCGATGGGCCGAAAGGGGCCATGTGGGCCCAATGGGCTTACGGGCCCAATTGGATAAGTTGTTTGATTGTGTAGTAAATATTGGACTAGGCTAGGTGAATCTCATATTTGTGGCTAGATTTGGGATAAAAGGGCCACACGAGCGTGTGGGCCTATTTGGGTTGAGAAAGGGCTTTAGGCCCATTCGTATTGTTATCCCTGTTTAGAATATTTTAGTTTACCAAATTACCAAAATACCA
The DNA here is from genome assembly GCF_007990345.1 of Gossypium hirsutum. Classification (NCBI taxonomy): domain Eukaryota; kingdom Viridiplantae; phylum Streptophyta; class Magnoliopsida; order Malvales; family Malvaceae; genus Gossypium; species Gossypium hirsutum. The sequence goes on along the minus strand of NC_053428.1, from coordinate 81,641,136 downwards.
CTGGTTTGTAAAATTACCAAAATACCCCTAGTTTACAAAATTATCAAAATACCCCTGGTTTGTAAAATTACCAAAATACCCCTGATTTGTGAAATTATTGAAATACCCTTGACCTGTAAAATTATTGAAATACCCTCGACTTGTAAAATTACCAAAGTACCCCTGATTTATAAAATTACCATTTTACCCTCGATTTACAAAATGATTGAAATACCCCTGTAGGGTAGAATTATTGAAATACCCTTGTAGGGTAAAAATACTGAAATACCCCTGTAGGGTAGAAATATCGAAATACCCCTGTAGGGTAGAATTACTGAAATACCCCTATAAGGTAGAATTACTGAAATACCCCTTTAAGTTAGAATTACTTAAATACCCTTATAAGGTAGAATTACCAAAATATCCCTGTAGGGTAGAATTACTGAAATACCCCTGTAAAGTAGAATTACCGAAATACCCCTGTAGGGTAGAATTACCGGAATACCCCTGTAGGGTAGAATCACCGGAATACCCCTGTAGGGTAGAATCACCGGAATACCCCTGTAGGGTAGAATCACCGAAATACCCCTGTAGGGTAGAATTACCGAAATACCCTTGTAGGGTAGAATCATCGAAATACCCCTGTAGGGTAGAATTTTCGAAATACCCCTGTAGGGTAGAATTACCGAAATACCCCTATAGGGTAGAATTACTGAAATACCCTTGTAGGGTAGAATTACCAAAATACTCCTGTAGGGTAGAATTACTAAAATACCCCTGCAGGGTGGAATTACCGAGATACCTTGTAGGGTAAAATTACCATTTTACCCCTAAGGTGTTAAATGACTGTTTTGCCCTTGTGGTCAAGTGACTAACTTGGACTGTGTGGTTGACGAATTTGATTGTGAATATATGTTGGTATATGAATGACTTGACTGTGATTGTTTGATTCAAATATGGGCATGACATTCTGCATACATGACATGTTGCATGGGTTGGGATTTTGTACGAAGGAAGATCTGATCTGTTAGGATCGCATGGTTGCTTGACGACTGTGGATCCACCGAAGGCTTAAGAGCTGTATATTCGTACTGATTTGATAAGGTCGCACGAGTTTCCCAAGACGACTGTGGACTAATCAATGGCTGAGTGCCGATCATATTTACCCGAGGCTGTGTGCCGACTATATTACCGTCGCTGATGGCTATGTGTCTAACATGATACAGCTACCGATGGCTTAAAGCCTTCTGATTATGGCTTTGTGTCAACCTACATATGGCTGTGTACCAACCTGATTATGGCTGTGTGCCAAACGTATTTGCCTAAGGCTATGTACCAATATATGGTTATTGACGACTCTGTGTCGATCACATTTACCTAGGGCTGTGTGCCAGTTATGTAACTCTAGTTGATGGCTATGTGCCTAACATAATGCAGTTATCGATGGCTTTGTGCCACGTATTCTGTTAAGTGGCTTTGCCACAATATCTGTTTCTGGTGGCTATGCCACAAATATCTGTTCTGGTGGCTCTGCCACAATATCTGTATCTGGTGACTCTATCACAATATCTGATAACTGAGCAGCAATGCTGCAACTGTGGAGTGTAGGGCTAGGTGTGTTGAGCTATTCCCCACATGGAGTGTACGGCTGGTACGGGTGGAGTGTAGCGGTTGGTTATAGGTTGGATTGGCTTGGGATTGCATTCATATTCTGATTTTTGATTCTGTTACCTGATACTGATTCTGATTTTGATTCTGTTACCTGATACTGATTTTGATTCTGATTCTGTCACCTAATTCTAGTTCTGATTTTGATTCTAGTTCTGATAATGTTTCTTATTCTGTAATGGGTTAAAGCCCATCTGGTACTGCCTGTTAAAATGGGCTAAGGCCCAATTGATACTGAAACTGTAAGTAGGGCTAGGGCCAACTTTTAATTCTTTTATATGACTGACTGTTCCTTTTATAGTAGGGGATTTCACACTGAGTTTTCGTAAACCCACCCCGTTTATTAACCTTTCAGGTAATTTCCAGCCTTAGATGGATCGGGGCTGCGAGGGGCTCAGAGGAAGCCACACACACTGTTTATGTTCTAGTTTTGATTATTGCTTTTAAATGTTTTTATGTTGGTTGTAGTAAAGCCTTTGTAATTTTCTGGATTTCAAATTTGGAATTTTATTTATTGTTCTTATAATTGCTAGTATTAGAACACGGTTTTCCAAAGCAACTACTGTTGTTCAAAATATCACGTAACCGCAATTGTTTTTAAATTAAGCTTCCGCAACTGTCAGGATTTTTTACAAAGTTGTTAAGAATGTTATTCAGCAGAGGTTTTCTAACAAGGTTTAAAAAGGGTACAAGTTTTTAATTATTAAGAAGGGTTTTTAATGGAAACATGGTTTCCGAAAAACACTTTAATGTGACACGCCAGATTCGAGCCAAACTTTCAGGCCGGGTTTGGAGTGTTACAGTTGGCGTAAAAAGAATATGAATGTGTTGGCATAAAACGAATATGAATGTCAGTTTTTATAAAATGAATGATATGATTTTGATGATGTTGCTATGATGATGAAAGTTGTGTCATATACATATGTGTATGAGAGTCGAGTTAGAGGCCCTACGACCTCACCCCCTTATTAGAGTGGTGTTTTATAATGGAATTTCGTGAAATTTGAGTTGAATAAACTCACAAGTGTGAAACCAAAGAGTTCAGTAAAGTAGTAACTATAAATATGATTAGAGATTGAGAATGAGTGATAAGTAAGCAAGAGCAAGAAAAGTGTTAGGTTGACAAAAAGATTATTTGAGTATTGCACTATCACAGTTAGAGAAGAAATTTACTTTGGTAAATCGAATTACTCAGGTACGAGGTCGAGAAAATGTAATAATTGAGATCTCCTCAGAACTGATCTTCTTTAGTGAAAAGAATAATATGGCATTTGTGATGACAGAAATAGTTGATGAGGGAAATGTGCGTGAAGCTATGATTCTGTTTCTTCTGGATGGTACTCTGTTTCGGTACATATGTATGAACAAGATGTGGTCCTTGTTGCATTTGATTCCAGTGAGTCTGTGTAGTATCCTCTTCTAAATTTCTGTTCTCTGAGGATCGTTAAGATCTTTGTTATTTATTTCATCTGGACTATGATTTAAGAAATTCTGTATGTCTTCATATCTTGAAAGTAAATTTCTCGAATCTTTGGTCATTCATGTCATTAATATGTGTCGAACATGGTTCATTGTATGTGATATTCTTGGGTCAGAGTTAAAAGTTTTTATTATGATTATGTCATTAGCCTAATCACGAAAATAAGGTGATATTGATGTGACATTTTCTAGATTCTGTAAAAAAAAGGTTGAAATTTGCCAGCATATAGATTGTGGTAGCTCAAGTCCAAATTGTGTAATGAGTTTCATTTACTGGTAACCTTGATTTCTATTGGGATTAGCAAGAGACCATATGGTCTGGTTAAATGAAACCAGTTCATAGAGAATTTTGATTTGTGTTAAAAAAGAATCATAAAGGGTTGTATGTTTGACTTATTCTGTTATTAGCACGAAGGGATTTCTCGAACTGTTAGTGATTGATGATTAAGGGCGATTCGGTTATTCAATCCGTGTGGATTACTTGCTCGAAAGGTTAAATGAGATATTTATGTTCGAGTCTATTTTCAGGTTTGGGAACGAAATTTTGTTTCTTCATGGTAAAAACGCGAGAAGTCTAAATAAAAAAATGCATATTTTAAAAGACCATGACATGAGTTAAAATTGTTCGAATTGAAAAAGTTATCGCTTTCATGGGAAATTAAAATGGTCTATTATGTGCTAGCACAGTTTTAAATGGTTGGAAGTGTTGTTAACCGAGGTATTAAATTTAGTTCAACTTAACACAGGCAGAGAGTTCTCAATTTTTTCAATGATGTGTCATTAAGTGGATTGTAATGTGTTTTGAGACTATAAGACAATATGATAGATTAAAATATCTGATGTCATGGATAGAGATCAGAATCTGAGGTAGCATAAGTGACTTGAGCTATAAAAGATTTTGAGTTAGTCATTGTTGATCTTTGAGAAAGGTTAAAAGCAGTTACAAGTGTTTGGTTAAGAAAACCTCGTTTACTTTGAAAATGATGGTTACATGGTTGAATTTGTTTGTTGATAAGATCGGTCTTAGCCAAATTCAAGACTTAAAACTATAATTTCATTGCAACCCTGTGCAATTAAGAAAAGTGCTAGTGAATTGTAAGCCAAACGTGTAACACCCCGTACCCGAGACCGTTGCCGGAGTCGGACACGAGGGGTTCACAGACTAAATTCGCTTACTATCGCAGTCCATTTTAAAATTTTCCAGGCAGTTGGCTAACTGCGACACTGTCACCTTAAAAATCATATCTTGAGTTTCACAACTCGAAAATCAGTTTCGTAATTTTTCCCTGAAACTAGACTCATATGGCCATCTACATATATTTTTCTAGAATTTTTGGTCGGGCCAATTAGTACATTTTATTAGTCAAAGTCTCCCATGTTACAGGGATCGACTACACTGACCTTTTCGCATTACGACTTGGATATCTCCCTGCACAGAGCTTCAATACTGATGCCGTTTGTTTCTATAAAAACTAGACTCAGGGAGGAATCTATAAATATATGGCATGACTCCTAATTATCTCTGGTTAATTTATAATGAATTTCCAAAGTCGGAACAGGGAATCCAGAAACTGTTCTGGCCCTGTCTCACGAGAACCTGAATATCTCTTAACATACTGTCCATATGATCGTTTCGTTAATTTCCTATGAAAATAGATTCATCAAGGTTCGTTTACATAATTTATTCATTATTTAATTCCAATCCTACTATTTTTAGTGATTTTCCAAATCTACATCACTGCTGCTGCCAGCATCTGCCTTTAAGGTAGACTTTACCTATTTCATAGTTTCCATGATTCAACTAGCCCTTTTAGCATGAATAGCACAAATTATGATAGTGATTAACCATTCCATACCAAATGATTATAACATTATGCTCAAACATATATAAGCCATTTTCGCATGGCTATATACATTAACCAAAATATTCTTCCGCCACTAGTCTATTTTATACATGCCATAAGATAATCCAAAACATAGCAGTACCAAACAGTGGATAGTGATAGTGTGACTAGTTGCTGACGATCCCCGAGCCTGTAGCTTCGCAATGAGATCTATAAAACAGAGGAAACAGAGTAAACGGAGTAAGCATTACAATGCTTAGTAAGTTTTAAGCAGTGTCAACAGATAACAATCAAATTATAACATAGTTGTTCGTATTTTTATTTCACTCTTCCTTCGGGCATACCATCCCTTTACCGAATATGCACATCTCATCATATACAATAGGCAGATAAACTTTCACATAAAAGTGAGCTCATGTGACATAGATATATCGTATGATTTCACATAACCTCTCACTCTGATCCGATGTCACATAATCATAGGAATAGTCTCATAGATTGCTCTCGTATGCGTCACATAACTACCTTATGATTTAGTGCAAATCAAGCTCACATATAAACTTGGAGTACATACCTGTTTAACCTTTCGCATTGAATATATTTGTAAGCAATTCTTATTACGAAGTCTTACCCGGACATAATCTCCACACGAAGTTATCGGGTCTTACCCGGACAAAATCCCCACACGTAGTCATCGGGTCTTTAGATCTCGGATATAGTACCAGCACGAAGCTTACGGACATTAATCAGTGATAATATTCTCGCATAAAGCCTGCGGGGTTTTAACCCGGATATAGTACTGACACAAATGCCCTTCGGGACTTATCACATTCATCACATCGGCCATTAGGCCCTATCACATATATACATACTTTCACATTCATCACATCGGCCATTAGGCCCTATCACATATATATACACTTTCACATTCATCACATCGGCCATTAGGCCTTATCACATATATACACTTTCACATTCTCAAAGTAAGCTATTTTAGCTTAGTTATAAGCAATTTAAACAATTTAAAAGACATTAAAAACTCAATTTGAGTAACCAAGTCCTGCTACTAAAATCATATATTCAACCAAACTTGACTACCAATATATATCAATCAGTCATGTTTAATACCTAACATGTTCGAATATACATAAACTCTAAAAATAATAATAATAATTGCTTAACACTTCCCATCTTACCATTTAATACCTAGTCGAATGTTCACTCATATATAAAATAAATAATCAAACATTATTATATATATATCATATCATTTTATTATTATTATCATTATTTATTTTATTTTATACTTTTCAACTCATCCATCTCTCATTTTTCCAAATCTATCATACATATTATATTTATAACTACCCACCATATAATTTCAAGTTCAATAATATCAACCACAAAGGTTTGATTACGTACCTTCATTATTACGAACATAAATATTACACTACTACTCTTGCATTTGATAATTAGATCGTCTGATCATTTTCCTTCACCCGTTGTATTCACACACTTAGTGCTATTGTTTAACTAGAAAGGCCATGAAATCGCACACTTAGTGCTTAATATTTTCCTTCGCACACTTAGTGCTCGATAATCAAACTCGCATGCTTAGTGAAATTTTCATATTTATTATTTCTATTTGCATTCGACAACACCAAGATTTTATATATTTCAACGCGGCTCACACAAATATATAAATTATATTTATTTAAACCAACAATAAATATTTGCTTAACGACTTACCTCGGATTTCGACGGACAGTCGAATTCGACTACTCAACGATTTTTTTTTATTTTCCCCGATCCACGTCCGATCTTTTTGGTTCTTGATCTAAAAATTTCGAAATTAATCTCATTCAAATAGAATTTCCTCCATTTAGGTACAAATACACATAATTGAGCAATTTACCAATTTACCCCTAATATTATGCACTTTTACAATTTAATCCAATTTTCTCAAAACACAAAATATGAAGAATTTGTATATACAATGCTAGGGCCGAATGTTCACTAAGCTTATATAAATCCTCCCATTTCACTAATTTCACAATCTAGTCCTTCAATTTAGTACTTTTTTTCAATTTAACCCTAAATGCTCAAAATTACCAAAAATCCCAATACCAAAATGTTAATCTAACACATTTATTTTATTTTCTCACATCAAACGTAAATTTTATCAAACTATTAACAATGACACTTCATGACTATATCATCAATTTGAAAATTTCAAGCATGGGCTTTATAGTATTCAAAGAAACTATCTCAAAAGTGTAAAAATTAACAAAAACCAAACTCAAATCACTTACCTAATTGAACATGCAAGGACCGAAAATATCAAAGCTGAAACTTTCCTTTCTTTCTCTTAGTTTCGGCCGAGTAAAAATAAAAGAAAGATGAACACTTTCATCTTTTATTAAATATAATATATTAACATATATTAAAGTATACCATAATGCCATAAAATATAACAAACAATTCAAGTCATTAATCCATGCATATTGGTCGGCCACCAATTCCTATTTATGGCCAAATTGCAACCTTAATATTCCATAATATAAAAACAATCATAATTTGGCCCTTATACATTAACCCTTAAATTTTCCATTTTACGCGATTAAACCATTTTTTCATCAATCGACCTCCAAACACTAAAATTTTTAAACGAAACTTTCACAAAAGCAACTTCACACATTTTAAACATAGAAAATGATATTTAAATATTATTCTAACTCGGATTCGTGGTCCCGAAACCACCGTTCCAATTAAGGTCCAAATTGGGCTGTTACTTTATTTATTTTTATTTAATACATTTTAATATTCCATTTACCTTTTTGTCCTTTATAATAATACATAATTTCATATATGCCAAACCACCAATCTCCACTATCATAAAGTAATGGTTTAATTGATAAATAGGGACTTCTACTTTAGTAAAACATGGAAAATAAACACTTAAACAATTAGAATGTAACTTTTTGCATTTTACGCGATTTAGTCCTTTTTGCTTAATTAACTATCGAAACGATAAAATTTTTCAACGAAACTTTAATACCATCTTTTTGCCACTTTGTAAATATTTATAAAAATATTTACGACTCGATTTATAGAAATGAGGTCCTGATACCTCATTTCCTAAACCCACTTGACCTTAGGGTCATACCACTTGAACTTAATAAATCACTTATAAAACAAATATCACAATATCAAAAATATTTTTAAAAATCACAATTAACTCGTAAATATTAAATATAATATTTACAAACCTACTCGTCGGATTTGGTGACCCCGAAACCACTGTTCCAGTTAATCCTAAAAACGGGCTGTTACAAAACGAGTACCGTGAGGGTCGACATCTGGTTGTAAATTTTAGGTCAAACTTAATGAATGATATTGTATTAGAGTAAAGATTTGTGTAACAGAAAACCAAGAACCTATGCAGAAATATTGTAAGAAAACTTATAGAAATAATGTATTAGTGATCAAGTTTGGGACTCGACATCTTTGATTTTGTGCATGAGTATTTGGAGTAATAATATAACTAAAGCCGAATATCGAGTGTCTTTAGTACTACTTCAGCCAGTGTTGGTACTAGAATGGAGTTGAGAAAGAGTACTATAGAATTCCTATCGAGATAATTCATGTCTCTAGAAAAGAGAAGTGTCATGTGGGTTTATGATTGAGTAATTAACAAGATCTGTAAATTATTTTAACATGTATAGAATTCTCGTTTAACAGAGTAATTGAATTGCTTGTGTTTGATGTTGTCAGATTTCATAGAAAGCTTTGAATTCGTGGTTGTGTTTTGGCACCGCATTTCATTTTTGATTTGATCGGTTCAGATTTTTGACAATATGTTTCCTTTCTGTGTTTCAAAATTTAAGAGTAATTGAGAATTCAATTTGTTAAACTATTGTGCCATACGAGGTAATAGAGTATAAGGCCAGTGATGTACTGACTAGCTTCACCATGCGAATTTGAGAAGATTCAAGTGTGTTATGTGTATATGTGATATGGCGATATGGATCGTACCCTTTGCGTATATGAGTTCTCTGATATAGATCAAGATTCAGTTGATGTGTTGTATGATGAAGAACCGCTCATGACTGTGGTACAAAAGATTGAAGTGTTAAGAACAAAAGTTCAATCTTAGTAAGGGGGTTCTCTAGTAAGGTTATGAATAATGGAGCCTATGCGAATTACCACCACATTTTCGGTAAGACTTTCAGGGACGAAAGTCCCTAAGGGGGAGAATTGTAACATCCTGAAATAGGGCTTAATTAGAATAGTGGCTTTGAAACCACAAACCCGAGGTCGAGAAATTATTTTAATATTATTTTCTGTGTTATAGCATGATTATATGAGTGCATGAAAATTTTGGTGAATTAATTTTAGCGTTTGTGAGCTTAACTGCAAAAAAGGATTAAATCGCATAAAGGGAAAAAGTTATGTTTTACTACCCAAATATGTTAAATAGCTAAAGAAACAAAATTGGAGGTCTTTAAAGTGCAAATAGGCCATTTGGGGAGTGATGGCCGGCCATAGGGGACAAGAAAGTTGAAAACTCAAATTTTGTGGACATTAGGTGAATTTTTTTGGTAATAAAATAAAAAAAAAAGAAAAAGTAGTCATCTTTTTCATTTCTTACTCTTCTTCCACCGAAAATGGCAGTAAACATGGGGGTTTTGAGAGCTTAAATTTTCAGCCACTTAGTTCCCTTACAAGTAAGTGATTTTTATGGTCATTTTTGATGATTTTTGTATTTTTGGAACCCTTGTAACTTAATCTAGCTAATGGGGGGATTATTTTGCAAAATGGTTGAAAGCCTAGGTTTTGTCATGTGAATATTTATGTTGTTTCCTGAATTTTTATGGCAGAAAATAAGTCATGGTGGTGTAATAAACAACTTTTGTGAAGTGGTGTTCATGAAAAACACCAAAAGGGACTATTTTGTGAAGTCTCTAAAATAGGTTGAAAATGTTTGAAATAATTGAAATTGTGAGTTGCTATAGTTATAAAAAGAATTTGGCTAGGCTTGGTAAGGGAGGAAATTCGATAAAAATCGATTTACGAGCCTAGGGGTAAAATCATAATTTTTGTGAAAGTTTAGGGGCAAAATGGTCATTTTTTCAAAGTATAAATTATGGAATGTATTGGTTAATATGATGATTAAAGTAGTGAATTTTATCATTATAGATCAATAAAATCGAGATTCGGGCTTAAATCAGACAGTACGAGGTTAAGGACTAAAATGGAGTAATTAGCCGAAATTGCATTCGAGGTAAGTCCGTGTGACTAAATAAACATGTTATCCATGTTAGTGTGAAATATATTTTGCTATGATTGTATTGAATTATATTTTAATGGAGTTATGTATGAGAAAGTGACGTCAAATGTTAATAACATTTTTATGATGGTTGAATACATTGGGAATTTGATGGGATATGATATTTCTTTTAAACGAGTAAGTTGTACATAAATAATCCAACTTAGCCATATTTATGCATTGAATATTTGATTATGTATATAATGCTTGAATGTACCTATGAGAAATATACGATGAGATTTAATGCGGTAAAAATTCCTGGTTGAACCCTAGGAATAGATCGAATATCCTTGCCATGGCATTTGGGTGTTATGGATGTGTGCTAGTGTAAGACATGTCTGGGACATGCATCGGCCACATTATGAGAGCCAATGTAAGACCATGTCTGGGACATGGCATCAGCATTAAGATAAGAGTTAGTGTAAGACATGTCTGGGACATGCATCGGCCTTGAGATATGCAAGCTAGTGTAAAACCTATCTGGGACACGGCATCGGCTTGACATGTGTCAGTGTAAGACCTGTCTGGGACATGGCATCGACACCGATAGATGAGATCCAATGTAAGACCTGTCTGGGACATGGCATCGGCCTTGATATATGAAAGTCAGTGTAAGACCTGTCTGGGACATGACATTGACTTAGATGTATGAGCCAATGTAAGACCATGTTTAGAACATGGCATCAGCATCGTACCCTATGTTTGAGGCTTAGTGATTATCCTGTAGTATTCCAAATGGTTCAACGGGAAATTTACGGTTTAAGTCAAAATGATAGAGCTTATGACTATGTTATGAGTGGTACAGGTACTTACATGAAATTGATGAGATGTGAACTCAATCATGTTGTATGATTAGTAAGGAATGAATATGAACATGTTGAGTAACACAAGTATGTATGCCAAGCTCATGAGAAATGATTTCGATTTATGATGCACATTTGATGAAGATGTACATGGGTAATTCATGCCTATGAGAATGATTTTGTGATGACCTTGTGATTTTAGGTCTATACTTATGATGTATAAATATGTATTTTTACCAATGTGGTGAAAATGAATTAATAAGGTGTGATAAACTTAGTATCATTAAATTACACTAAAACTATTTTGGACAGCAGCAACAGCCTAATTATGAAAATCCACCATAAATTGTGGAAAATGAGTTTGAGGCTGAATAAAATATTAAATTAAAGCTTAATAAGTCTAGTGTCACATAAAGGAAATGGTGCATACAAAAGAATTTCATATTATGAGATATTTGAAATTTTGTGAGACGGAGTTAGAATGATTTCAAAATCCCCTATTCCGATTTGAGAAAATCATTAAAAATTATAAAAAAATATTTATGGATTATAATTTATACTATTAGAATACTTAATGAGTCTATTTTCAAAAGAAATAAACAAAACATCATTTGAATCCCGTATGGGGAGATAATTAATTTTTAGTGAAGAGGGGTTGAAACTGTCAGACAGCGAAATTGGGGTGATTTTAAAGAATAAACTGTACTTATTGGCTAGATGAAAAATTTTGAAAATTTAATGGTAAGTAGATATGTGAGTCTAGTTTCAGAGAAAATTAGCATAACTTAATTTGAAGTTCCGTAACTCTAGATATAAATAATTTAATGACTATGACTCGAGAAAACAGCTTGACCTGAGCATAAATAAAAGTACAAATATGGTTGTATTACCTTGAGAAGCAAGTTGATAAATTGCTTATTATTTTCATACGGTCTTACTAAGCTATAAAGCTTACTTCCTTTCTTTCATTTTTTTTTGTGTTTCAGGTTAGCTTGGGATTGGAGATCGTTGGAGGCAGCATCACACTATTAAGCCATCACCTTTGGAATATTGATATTTGTTAAGCATGTTTCAGTGAGTGGCATGTATAGGGACTAGGTTTTTATGATATGTGTTATTATGATTAGCCTCAGGTATTGGTCTATATTGAGTTATTGCTATATGGCCAAGAGGTTTGTCTCATATTGATTATGGCTTGTGAACCTATCCATCTATGCTATGTTCTAATGCTTGTGATGAAATGATGTGATTATGCTTGTTGGCCTTATATGGTTGGTGTTCATGTTATGAATGTGTCTAATATGAGATGCTAAACCATTAAAATGGTGTCTTGATGTGTGTACTCAGTGTGTATAAAGCTGTGAAAGATTAAGAGTAACATAAAGGCTTGGAAAATAGCCTAAGTGTTGGCTACACAGTCTGAGACATGACCGTGTGGGGGACACAGGCTTAGCACACGGGCTTGTGGCTTGGCCGTGTGGTTCAAATTATTCGCTGGCGTCATAGCTAGAGAGTTATACAGCCTGAGGACACGAGAGTGTCAAAGGCACAGGGGCATGTCCCTGTGTCCACACGGCCGTGTGACCTTGTGTCATGGAAAAATTTTCTAAGTTTTCCCAAAACTTTCTAAGGTTTTCGGCTTAGTCCCTAACTACTTTCAATGCATTTTTTGTAACATCTCGAAATAGGGCCTAAATGGAATAGTGGTTGCGAAACCACAAATCTGAGATAGAAAAGTTTATTTCGATTAATTTTTATGATTTACCGAGTGATTAGATGCATGTGTTAGAGTATTGATCAGGAATTTTATAGATTGCATGTTTAATTTGCCTATTAGGGCTTATTTGCAAAAGTTGCTATAACAGCCCGATTTAGGGCCTAAACGGAATGATGGTTTTAGAACCACGAATTCGAAGTCAAAAAATTTATTCTGGTTAAGTTTTAAGGTTTATTTATTGATTAAAATATTGTGTAAAAATATCGTTAAGTTATTTTACTGATAAAGTGCTTAATTGGACTTTTAGGACTAAATTGCAAAAGTTGCAAAATATGTGTTCTAATTCATAAGTACTTGATTGAAATGGGGGTTTAAAGAGGATTTCCTTAAATGATAATTAGACCATTATATTTTGTTTGGACAAAAATGGGCATGAATAGGACAAAATTTTAAAGAAAGGCCTTAAAGGCATTTTAGTCATTTGGTAAATAAAAGAATAAAAAGGGAAAATAAAGCCAAAATTGACTCATCTTTTTCATGGAGGCCGAAATTAGCATGGGGGAAGCCATGGCTAGGGATTTCAAGCTTTCCAAGCTCAATAGTAAGTCCGTTCTAGCCCCGTTTTTCAAGTTCTTTACAATTTTAGAATCCCGGTAACTTGATTAAGCTTATTCTAGCAATAATTTAAGCTAGGGTTCATATTTGGAAAAATACCCATAGGTGAAATGTGTTTATTTTGATGTTTTATATTAGAATATGAAGGCTGAAATTATGTTAAACAACTTTTGCTAAGTGGTTTTAAGCAACAATGAGTAAAACGGCTTAATCGGTAAAAGTTGTTATTGTTCATAACTATGTGTTAGAGTGAGAATTTGATGTTTCCATAGAAGGGAAAAATGATTAGAATGTCATAAAACATAATAATAAGGGATGAAGTTTAATTCCCGAGCCTAGGGCCAAAAGTGTAAATATGCAAAAGTTTAGGGGCAAAATTGTAATTTTGCAAAAGTTTGAGTTAAGGACTGTTTTGAATAGTAAATTAATTAAATAAGTAAAATATGATGTTTTAGATCTCGAAAAATGAGATTTGAATCTAGAATGGGAGAAAAATCGAAAATCGGGAAAGTTAGTAAAATGGTCGTTTTAGTGTCGAGGTAAGTTCATATGTATAATAAGCATTAATTTATGAATGTTTCAATGTAAAAATGATATATTTACTATGATTGACGAGGTGTTGAAAGTAAGTATAATTATGATGATTTAAATGTTCAATAGTAATTCGACATGGAAATGAGAAAGTATGTAGGTTTGTATGTAAATAATACATTATCTTTATTATGTTTTTGTATTTAAGCATATTTTATGTATTGTAGCTGATTTTTGAATCATAATTGACTATTGGAAGCATAGAATCAAGAATTAGAAAGAGAGAGAAATCCTGGTTGAACCTTCGGAAAGATTGGATGATACAGATGGTATATAGCTAGGTCACATGTATAGTGCTGAGTGCACATCATGTGTACAAGAGAGCTACGAGACATTATGATGTAGCTAGGTCGCATGGGTGATACTATGTGTACACTATGTAGACAAGAGAGCTACGGGATATATGTAGCTAGGTCGCATGCGTGGTTCTAGGTGAAGGACACCATGTAGACAAGAGAGGTACGAGATAAACTGGCTAGGTCACATGGATGGTACTAAGTGTTCACCATGTGTACAAGAAAGCCAAAATTATGTGTGTAGCATCCTGATTTTTAGATTTATTCACGGTTTTCAATATTTTGTAAAGATTTTAAAAATTTTTTATTTGGATGTGAAATTAATATTTTGAGTAGGTAAATGGGCTTATAGAAGGCCCATGTGTTGGCCAAAACCCAGTTGAATTTTTGAATTTTGGACTTAGGAGTTAGGGGTTCTGGCTAGGTGGCCCTTGTATAGAGTTATGGGTAAATTGCATCAGAAAAAGAGCCTTAGTAGAGTGGCAAGGGTGACGCCACTAGGCTCCTAAAAAGGTGGTGTGTGGAGCATTGGGGAAAGCATGGGATCGATTCCCTGTGTTGACAAATAGATGCATTTATTTTTAAGTGCTGGAGGGGTAAGTGTTGGAGTCCAGGTGGATTCTGCTAGAGGAGAGTTTGAATCAGTTCAAATGCTTGGATTAAGGAGGGATAAGGGGAGAGATTTAAGGGATTGGGAGAGAGGCTAGGAGTTGGCTGAATTTTGGGAATTAGAAAGGGGATTTCGGCAGAGGGGTATTAGGTTAGTATTTCGGCACTTAGGGTATTGAGTGGTGCCGTTTTCTTCTGCTTAAACACCTTAGGGTTGTTCTTTTCTCTCTTTTTCCTCTCTAGCCGAAACCACCATTCTCTCTATTCTTCTTTCTTCATTTTTCTTCTTCAAAACCGTTCATCAAACCTGCTGTTCATCAACACTTGTGCCGAAACCACAAAAGTCGAAACCTCAAAAAATACATTAGGTGTGCCGATTTCTTCCAAGCCAAATCCTTCGATATTTTTGTGCCTAATAAACGACAATCATCTTTTCTAAACCCTAGATACCTTTCGGCAATTCTACATCAAGGTTATAGCCCCACATTGTCATCTCCTTCATTATCCAAAAGCCGAAAAACCATAGATTTGGGGGCTTATAGCCGAAACTTCAAAACTCCGGGAGTCGAGTTCTACCATCGTTTGAAAGATAAATCTGCACCAGATTGCATGGAGATCAAAAAGGAGTAAGGGGTAAGTGTTCATCATCTCAGATCTGGTCCTATTTTACAAAGTTAGGAAAAGCCGAAGTCCCTAAAATCTAGGGAGGCTGTCGATTTGGGCATGTGTCTCTAAGGGTTTTTAACTGACATTTTCTATCAATGATTAGTGTCTTCTTAAGTGTTGGATTGAAGGCGTGGGTTGTTGGAGCAATCGGATTCGGAGCTAGCTATCGATTTTGGCAAAAAGGTAAGGTTTCAAAGGCTTTTAGGGACATGGTTTGAGCATAGATGAGTAAGTTTTGGGGTTTAGTGATTATGGTTTGTAAATAAGAACTATGCTAATCAATTGTAGGACATCGGAAGAGATCTCAGTAGCAGTCGTCGCGAATCAGGTGTGTACCGAACACCCTTTCTTAGTTCAATTCGGCAAAAGCCGAAATGCCGAAATTTCCGGCATTTCATGGGCTTGTGAGTATGCGAATGCTCTCAAGACGTAGAGTAAATGTTAGATCTAGCACCGCAAGGTGGTAAGTAAGTTCGTGTGACGTCTTAACGTACTTCGGAAAAAGAAGGCCTCGATGGGCCAAAACTGGGCCCAATGGGCTTACGGACCAATATGGGTAAGAGATGGGCAAATTAGCCTGTTAGTTAGATGGTCGAATCAAACTGTATAAAACTGTTGAAAATTACTGAAGTAGCTTGTGTAGTTGCTAAGTTACGAAAATTACCCCTAAAGAGTAAAATTACCAATATACCCCTAGGGTTTAAATTGGCTAAACTGCATGATTGATTAATACTGTATTTTACATGATATGCTTTATTAATATCTGTTGCATGGGATTGGGGTATTGATGGAGGAAGTATTGAAAGTGGTTCATCCACGTACTGGAGGCTTTGCCTCAACTTACTGATATTGAGCAGCGTTGCTGCAACTGTGGAGTGTAGGGCTGGGTGGGTTGAGATATTCCCCACATGGAGTGTAGGGCTGGTACAGGGGCAGTGTAGCGGTTGGTGGGTTGAGTAGTCTCCCCAGATGGGTTTGCATGCATTACTACTATTGTTACCTATGTTACTGAACTGGGCCTATGGGCCACACTGTTATGTAAAAAGGGGCTAAGGCCTTGCTACTGTATTCTGAAAAGGGCTTCGGTCCACTGTGTACTGTGATCTGAATAGGGCTTAAGCCCAATGGGCTCGAGCTGATTTGGGCTTTGGATGGGTTTCTGTATACACTGAGTTTTCCCAAACTCACCCCTTTTTCTTCCATCCTTGCAGGTGAGCCCTAGTTGGTGGACTTGGAGCTGGGCGGGATTCGGAGTGGCCACACGTTTTCTGCAAATTCGTTTTCTTCTGGTGAACTAGGTTTTTCATATTTTCGTTTATGGTTTTGGGTTTTTTTTTGTAATAAGGCACTTAATTATTTTTATGGTTTGGGTTGTTTCTTTATTATTTAATTCTATTATGATAAAACTGATCTATGATAACTAACGAAATAGATTAGCTCTAGGACGCGTTTTCAAAAATACTAAGTGATTTCAAAATAACACGAATACAAGTAAGACTTCCGCTAAACAAACATTTTCAACCTTTTTTTAAGATGGACATAACCAAACGGTTTTCTCAAAATTATACGAGATGTTAGAGTGTGGCAATGGCGTGTGCATGTCTAGGATTGGATCCGAAGGGAGCTTGGTACTTAAGCAGTCCGACGGACTCACCTCCTCTCTTTCCTAGTTTCCTACCTGGTGCACAGCTTCCATTCACTTTAACCTACTTTTAAAAGTGTCTTTTACAACACCAACTAAGTCTTTCCAAACTAAGTAATACGGCATGTTTTGAACGCTTCGATGTGGCGCATCAGATCCGGTCATAACGTCTAGGCCGGGTTTGGGGTGTTACAATGTGTACAATCGAGCTAGGTCACATGAGTGGTGCTAAGTGAAGGCCACTATGTGTACAAGAGAGCTTCGATTTTAAAGGTGGGCTGTGTGCGATACCATTGCGTATCTGTTATTATTCCGAAGCGTTCAACTGGGAAATTGATTAAGTGAAATTGTGTATTACTTTGTTATGATAAGTGTAAGTATATAAGTGTGTAACTTATGAGCAATATGCTTGATATGAGATTGGAAATTGGAAAGATTGTTATGGGAAAGTGATGAATACAATTGAAGTGTGAAAGATCAAAATTGACAATAAAACTGTTCTGGATAGTTGCAGTGACGTGAATCTAAAAGTTTACCAAAAATAGTAAAAATTGAATCAGAGACTGAATGAGATATCAAATTAGATCTTAATGAGTCTATTTTCAAATAACAGAAACAGAGCAAGCAAAGGAATTCTATATTATGAGATATTTAAGTTTTTGAGAGACTAGTTCAGAATGACTATGTGATCCCCTATTCTGACTTGGAAAAATCATTAACAATTGTACAAAAATAATTAGAGGATATAAATTATATTCTTGAAATCCTTAATGAGTCTAGTTTCAAATGAAATAAACCAGAACATTTGTTGAATTTTTTACGAGGAGAAAATTGATTCGTAGTGAAGAGTGGTCAGAACAGTTGAGCAGTGAAACAGGGGTAACTTCAATGAATAAACTGTACTAATTGGCTAGACCAAAAATTCTTAATATTTTATGGTAAGAATATATGTGAATCTAGTTTCAAGGAAAATTAACGATTTGTAATTTGGAGTTCTGTAGCTCCAGAAATAAATAATTTAGTTGCTGGTACTCTACTAGATAGCTTATTTTGAACCTGTTTATGATTGTAATAGTGAAAGTATGTGTGTTTGTGATGGTAATATTCCGGGAATATATTGTGACTTTGTTTAAAGTATGATAATGTATTGTTTATTAATATTTACATACTTACTTACTAAGCTATAATGCTTACTCCCTTCCTTTCCTTTTTCCTATAGTGTCGCAAATGTTAGCTCGAGTTGGAGGTCGCCGGAGGTTAAATCACACTATCAAACTATTGATCGATATATAAAGGTTTTAAAGTATTTTAAGTCTTTGGCATGTATGGAGCCTCGTTTAATTGTTATTAAGTTGCTAGGAATTGGCTTAAAATAGTGACCTATGTTATTTGAAGGTCTCTATTGTATAAAGTCATTTAATGTAGATAGTCTTGATTATGTTATTAATTAAATGATGCAATTTATGAATGTGCATGCTTGCCTATGTGTGTGGTTGAATTAAAGCATGATATGGGCCTTGTAAGCTCTTTTTAAGGGACAACTTGAATGTGTTTGAAAAAGTTTTAAATTAGAGTGAAATTATGAATCAATTTTTATACGATGATTAGTGATTAAGTCCGGTAGTGCCTCGTACCCTGTTCCGGCGTCAAACACAGGTAAGGGGTGTTACATTTAGTGGTATCAGAGCTATTGTTTAGTCGATTCTTGGACTTACCTAGTATGTGTAAGAGTTAAGCTATACATGCCATATTACTACTTGTGATAGTGTGATGCCTCCCGATCCCGATGAAATAGTTCTGTTGAGACAGTGTAAAAAGGTGTTAAGTAAGTTCGTATAGTTTGGTGGATATATTGGTGTACTTAAATTGATCTTGGTGACTTGTAATGATATGTGTGAGATCAAGTGTAAAATGAAATAGACATAAGTGGAGAAATATAGAAAAGTGAAAAAAAACGAAAGTTTACCTCGTTATAAACTCATCCATGTTCGTTTGACATTGACATGATATTATGTGTCTAACTTATTTGACTAAGTGAATGTGATAAATAGATTTACTCAAATTTGTGGAATGTATGTTTGAGTGCATTTGTTTTAAAATATGAATTGTGTGTAAGTCTGTCTAAAGTGAATTATATAACTGTGATAATATTAAGATAAAATGAGACTCGTAAAAGGTAAGAGTACTAGTTCATGATGTTTATGTGATAATGAATGAGTCGTGAATAAGAATTTCTCTTGGAATATGAAAGATGAGATGAAGGGAAAGTTTATATTATGATAAGTGTACATGTTGATTGGCAATTGTGTGATGCTATGAGTGTAACTTGTGAAATTAAATGAATGTTATGAGTAATTCTATTTGAGAATTATGAACGCATGTATAAGTGTATTTGTTTGTATAAGATGATAGGAGGGTTGTGTAAAATGAATATGCATGTTGAGTTATTCGAAGCAAATTATATATATATTGATGAGTGTTAAGTTATATGCATGAATATATAAGAGGCAAGTTAGAAGTGTTACAGCCTCACCCCCTTCCAATAAGATTAATTGACAATGTGATAGCATTTGAGAATGGTTTAATAAATGAACTCAGTTGCAGACAAGATGTCAGGTTAATATGAAGATTTTCTGAATTCTGAAATGTTACAGTTAAAGAAAGATTAGACTTAGTTAATTAACTCATCCAGGTATGATGCTTAAAGTATATGATTGCTGGATTTTTAAAAAAAAAATAAATTTTGATTGTGAATGAGATAATTTGGATTTAGTAATGATAAAATTAGACAGAAGAATAATGATTGAGCTGTATTAATAGCTGAATGCAGAGTTTTTGGTTTAAAAAAAAGTGAAAGCAAATGTGAGAATTGGGAATAGTTTTCAATTAATATAGAGGTCATACCGAGTTGAAACTTAGTTATATTGGATTTCAATTTGATAGTGGGATGATTTTGAAAGCACTGCTTTGAAGAAATTTTGTTTGGAGATGTTTAAGAAATTTTGAGAAAAGATATTGAATCTTTTTACCGGTAAAATTTTCGGGGACGAAAATCCCTAAAGGGGGGAGAAATGTAACATCTCGAAATAAGGCCTAAATGGAATAGTGGTTGTGAAACCACAAATCTGATATAAAAAAGTTTATTTCGATTAATTTTTATGATTTACCGAGTGATTAGATGCATGTGTTAGAGTATTGATAAGGAATTTTATAGATTGCATGTTTAATTTGCCTATTAGGGCTTATTTGCAGAAGTTGCTGTAACAGCCCGATTTAAGGCCTAAACGGAACGATGGTTTTAGAATCACGAATTCAAAGTCAAAAAATTTATTCCGATTAATTTTTAAGGTTTATTTATTGATTAAAATATTGTGTAAAAATATCGTTAAGTAATTTTACTGATAAAGTGCTTAATTGGACTTTTAGGAATAAATTGCAAAAGTTGCAAAATATGTGTTCTAATTCATAAGTACTTGATTGAAATGGGGGTTTAAAGAGGAGGTCCTTAAATGGTAATTAGACCATTATATTTCGTTTGGACAAAAATGGGCATGAATAGGACAAAATTTTAAAGAAAGGCCTTAAGGGCATTTTAGTCATTTGGAAATTAAAAGAAATAAAAAGGGAAAATAAAGCCAAAATTGACTCATCTTTTTCATGGAGGCCTAAATTAGCATGGGGGAAGCCATGGATAGGGTTTTCAAGCTTTCCAAGCTCAATAGTAAGTCCGTTCTAGCCCCGTTTTTCAAGTTCTTTATGATTTTGGAATCCCGGTAACTTGATTAAGCTTATTCTAGCAATAATTTAAGCAAGGGTTCATATTTGGAAAAATACCCATAGGTGAAATGTGTTTATTTTGATGTTTTATGGTAGAATATGAAGGCTGAAATTATGTTAAACAACTTTTGCTAAGCGGTTTTAAGCAAAAATGAGTAAAACTGCTTAATCGGTAAAAGTTGTTATTGTTCATAACTATGTGTTAGAGTGAGAATTTGATGTTTCCATAGAAGGGAAAAATGATTAGAATGTCATAAAACATAATAATAAGGGATGAAGTTTAATTCCCGAGCCTAGGGCCAAAAGTGTAAATATGCAAAAGTTTAGGGGAAAAATTGTAATTTTGCCAAAGTTTGAGTTAAGGACTATTTTGAATAGTACATTAATTAAATAAGTAAAATATGATGTTTTAGATCTCGAAAAATGAGATTTGAATCTAGAATGGGAGAAAAATCGAAAATCAGGAAAGTTGGTAAAATGGTCGTTTTAGTATCGAGGTAAGTTCATATGTATAATAAGCATTAATTTATGCATGTTTCAATGTAAAATTGATATATTTACTATGATCGCCGAGGTATTGAAAGTAAGTATAATTATGATGATTTAAATGTTCAATATTAATTCGACATGGAAATGAGAAAGTATGTAAGTTTGTATGTAAATAATACATTATCTTTATTATGTTTTTGTATTTCAGCATATTTTATGTATTGTAGCTGAATTTTCAATCATAATTGACTATTGGAAGTATAGAATTAAGTATTAGAAAGAGAGAGAAATCCCGGTTGAACCTTCGAAAAGATTGGATGATACAAATGGTATGTAGCTAGGTCACATGTACAGTGCTGAGTGCACATCATGTGTACAAGAGAGCTACGAGACATTATGATGTAGCTAGGTCGCATGGGTGATACTATGTGTACATCATGTAGACAAGAGAGCTACGGGATATATGTAGCTAGGTCGTATGCGTGGTTCTAGGTAAAGGACACCATGTAGACAAGAGAGGTACGAGATAAACTGGCTAGGTCACATGGGTGGTACTAAGTGTTCACCATGTGTACAAGAAAGCCAAACTTATGTGTACAATCGAGCTAGGTCACATGAGTGGTGCTAAGTGATGGCCATTATGTGTACAAGAGAGCTTCGATTTTAAAGGTGGGCTGTGTGCGATACCATCGCGTATTTGTTATTATTCCGAAGCGTTCAACTGGGAAATTGATTAAATGAAATTGTGTATTACTTTGTTATGATAAGTGTAAGTATATAAGTGTGTAACTTATGAGCAATATGCTCGATATGTGATTGGAAATTGGAAAGATTGTTATGGGAAAGTGATGAATACAATTGAAGTGTGAAAGATCAAAATTGACAATAAAACTGTTCTGGATAGTTGCAGTGACGTGAATCTAAAAGTTTACCAAAAATAGTAAAAATTGAATCAGAGACTGAATGAGATATCAAATTAGATCTTAATGAGTCTATTTTCAAATAACAGAAACAGAGCAAGCAAAGGAATTCTATATTATGAGATATTTAAGTTTTTGAGAGACTAGTTCAGAATGACTACATGATCCCCTGTTCTGACTTGGAAAACTCATTAACAATTGTAAAAAAATAATTAGAGGATATAAATTATATTCTTGAAATCCTTAATGAGTCTAGTTTCAAATGAAATAAACCAGAACATTTGCTGAATTTTGTACGAGGAGAAAATTGATTCGTAGTGAAGAGTGGTCAGAATAGTTGAGCAGTGAAACAGGGGTAACTTCAATGAATAAAATGTACTAATTGGCTAGACCAAAAATTCTTAATATTTTATGGTAAGAATATATGTGAATCTATTTTCAAGGAAAATTAATTATTTGTAATTTGGAGTTCTGTAGCTCCAGAAATAAATAATTTAGTTGCTGGTACTCTGCTAGACAGCTTATTTTGAACCTGTTTATGATTGTAATAGTGAAAGTATGTGTGTTTGTGATGGTAATATTCCGGGAACATATTGTGACTTTGTTTAAAGTATGATAATGTATTGTTTATTAATATTTACATACTTACTTACTAAGCTATAATGCTTACTCCCTTCCTTTCCTTTTTCTTATAGTGTCGTAAATGTTAGCTCGAGTTGGAGGTCGCCGGAGGTTAAATCACACTATCAAACTATTGATCGATATATAAAGGTTTTAAAGTATTTTAAGTCTTTGGCATGTATGGAGACTCGTTTAATTGTTATTAAGTTGCTAGGAATTGGCTTAAAATACTGACCTATGTTATTTGAAGGTCTCTATTGTATAAAGTCATTTAATGTAGATAGTCTTGATTATGTTATTAATTAAATGATGAAATTTATGAATGTGCATGCTTGCCTATGTGTATGGTTGAATTAAAACATGATATGGGCCTTGTAAGCTCTTTTTAAGGGACAGCTTGAACGTGTTTGAAAAGTTTTTAAATTAGAGTGAAATTATGAATCGATTTTTATATGATGATTAGTGATTAAGTCCGATAAAGCCTCGTACCTTGTTTCGGCGTCAAACACGGGTAAGGGGTGTTACATGTTGAGGGCTTCGTAGGCCCGTGTATGGGACTATGCAAGTGCATGAAAAGTTTTGATACGAAAGAAATTCTGTAGCCATTTTTTGCATGTTTG
Source organism: Gossypium hirsutum (assembly GCF_007990345.1). Taxonomy (NCBI): domain Eukaryota; kingdom Viridiplantae; phylum Streptophyta; class Magnoliopsida; order Malvales; family Malvaceae; genus Gossypium; species Gossypium hirsutum. The sequence continues at coordinate 81,617,471 of NC_053428.1, read as the reverse complement.
TGAACGATTAAGTCCAGTAATGCCACGTACCCTATTCCGGCATCGGACATTGGTAAGGGGTGTTACAAAATGAGCTAGTTAATGTCGATGTTTCAAAAAAAATTGGCAAGAATCTCTCCAGCAATACGAAGAATAATCCTCAAAGAGATGGAAAGAAACACATAAAGACGAGTAAATTTCGATCCGGCAAGGAATTGAAGCTCCCAACCATACCCATCCATGAAGAGAATGAGCTTCCCGAAAAGGCCGACAAACCCACAAAAGAGGAAAAAGACAAGCACAATGAGCTTATCGAGGAGGTAACCAAACTGGTTCCTAATCCTGTAATCTCAACTCAAAACATAACAAAGATACCCCCAAAATTAAAATATCTAGGTAGATTTACGGTTCTAATAGAGATAAGGGATCAATATTGTAGCAAAGCCTTTGTGATTTAGGGTCTAGAGTAAATTTTGATGCCCTTATCAATATATCAAAAACTCAAACTCAGGGAGTTACAAAAAACCTCGATAACGCTACAATTACCTGATTGATCATTGGTGCACCCAAAATGTGTACTCAAGGATACATTGGTCAAGGTGTGGGGGTTCCTAATTCTTGTCAACTTTGAAGAAGATCGGGAAATCCTCATTCTGTTGGGTAGGCCATTTCTGGCCACTTCTAAATTGACTATCAATCTGAAGCAAAATGAGCTTATTATAAAAATTGATGATGAAATAGAAGTGTTCAAATGTGTTCACGATTCCCAATATAATGAATTGCTTAGAGATGAATGTTACATTTTACTTAATTTAATCCCTAACGGCTTTGATTGAAGGCATTTCTCAAGTTGTGCATGTGTAGGTACTCATAAAGCAAGAGAACGAGACAAATGGCGAGATTTGGAAGGGAATGGAGATAATTGGAAGGCATGTGGTGGTCATGAATGACGATTGAAGTCAATGGTAAAGTTTATAAAATTTTCGGACACGTCCAATAGCATGACATAGTATTAAACATTGAACTTTAATAAAGTGTAAAATATTGTAAATTAGTTTTAAGTTTTTTATTTGTAGTTAGGTTTTAGGATAACTATACTGCAATTACATGTTAGAACTAGGAAAAACCAGGTTTTCAGAGAGAAGCTAAACGGGGACAAAAAGGGATAATTGGAGGACATCGATTGTAACAGCCCGATTTAGACCCTATTCAGAATGACAGTTTCGAGACCACGAATTCGAGTCAGAAAAATATTTCAAAATTATTTTCTGTGTTTATTATGTGTGAACTTGCATGTGTGAAAGTTTCGTATGAACATTTGATCGTTTGTGTGCTTAATTCAATAAAAGGACTTAATCGCGTAAATTGAAAACTTGATAGTTTAAAGCATAAGGGCTGAATTGTTAGTGGCTTTTTAAATTGGATTATTTAAGTGGCAATTTGACCATATTTAAATAGATGGACAGTAGTGGCTATGTTTTATAATGGTTGAATATTTGTTAATAAAGGTTAAATAGGTAAATTAATAAACATGTTATATTATAATAAAACATAAAATAAGAAAACATGCTTTCATCTTTTTTAATGGCATGACCGAAACACAAAAGGAAAGAAAGAAAGAAAGCTTTAGTTATTCAGCCATTGTTGTCCAAAATTAAGGTATGTAATTAGCTCGGTTTTTGTTAATTTTTACGTTTTTGAGATCGTTACTTCGAATACTATCCGACCCATGCTAGAATTTCTGATTTTGATGAATATTTTGAGTTATGCCATTGATGAATATTTGTGTTTTGTGATGTTTGATGATAAATTATGAAAGATATGTTTTGGATTAATATGTTTTGTATTGGAATTTTTGATAAATTTGAGTAATTAGGGTTAAATTGAAAAAATAATAAATTGAGGGACTAAAATGTGAAATAAATGAAATGTATGGATTTTTATGAATATAAGGAAGATTCGGCCTAGCTATGTTGTTGTGAGATTTTGTGTATTTTGTGTTTTATGCAATTAGGACTAATTTGTAAAAGTATGAAATATTAGGGGTAAAATTGTAATTTTCCCATTTATGTGTTGTTGGATTAAATTGAATGAAATTGTGTTTGAATGAGATTAATTTGTAATTGTATAGATCAAGAACAAAAGAAATGGGACTTGGATCGGGGAAAAACAAAAATAGTCGAATAGTCGATTTACATCGTTCGTCGATATCCGAGGTAAGTCTATAAGCAATTGTATGAATTTTTATATGCCAAATTTAATTGTATGAATTTTTATAGTTATAGTTGAATGCATAAATGTTTATGAGATTCAGAAATAAGTTCGGTTCAATTGAGATATGAATTACAACTTTGTAATAGTGATATAATATCAGGCTTATTACCTAGCAGGCTTTGATGCCGATGTATGATATCAGGCTTAATGTCTAGCAGGCTTTATGCCAGTGTATTAACTCAGGTTTATTGCCTAGCAGGCTCTGTGCCGGTGTATTATACTAGGCTTCATGCCTAACAAATTTTATGTGAGCAACGATAAAAGTAATCAAATGTATTAAATGAGCTAAATTGACCAGGTATGTGAATGTTGTTTACCTATTTGAAATGAAAGTAAATTGATTGAAAGATATGTGATAAAAATGTTATGTGATGCTATTGAAAATTTATGTAATTATGAGTAGTGTATTCGGTTTTATGATAGGTATAAGCATGTGATTTAAAAACTTGATTCATGAGTATGTATATATGGATACATATGTATAATTGATTATCTATGATATTATGAATTTGAAATTGAGAATATATTGATAATTTATATATGTGTATATTCGGCTATGGTATATTTTGGGTATAAATATATGTTTGATTCGGTTCATTTTATTGATCAATTGAGGTTATTAATTTGTTTAAATTGCTTATAACTTACTAAGCTACAATAACTTACTGTGTATATGTTTATTCTTTGTTCTTTTAGATTTTGGAAGTTAGTTACAGGCTTGAGGATCGTCAGTGAAGTCATCCACACTATCGTCAACCTTCGATACTTTTAAAAGTCTTATTTCGAACTTATGGCATGTATAGGCTAATATGTATTTTATCCAATCTTGGATATGTATAATTTAAGCCATGCGAATATGGCTTACCTTTTAAGTCTGAATTTGGTTATGTTGGTCATGGTTTAATCTGTTTGGGTTATAAAGGTATATGCTATGAATGAATTGTATATTTTATTGGTGTTATAAGTTTTGAAAATTGCTTTATAATGGTTGGTGAACTTGATTGTGGTTGATGAGCCAGTCATGGTGTATTTAAATTTTCATAATTATGGTTAGATGATTCGATTTTGTTTGACTATGTTTGAGTTCCTTTAGATTATTATGTCATGTGTTTGATTGGAAGTTACATGTGGTATATATATATGTTTATATATATTGAACGTTGAAGATGCTTGGTAAATTTGAATATTTGTATTGGGTTGGTTCAGTTATGGTATTCTTATATAAGTGATTATTTGTATTTTGGCTGTTGTATCTGGTCATAGTGTTGAATATAAGATAGCATTATAAGTAGTTTGGTTATGTCCAAACATGACATAAGATCGTTTTGATATGTTCGTTATAAGATGAAAACATTTGTAATGGTTTTGATTAACTTATGATTTGGCATTTGATTATATAAATAATTATGCACAAGGATTTGACTTGGTATGTATTTTATCTTAAATATATATATACATATATATAAACATGATGATGATTAATGATGTGTTTCGGTTATGTATGAATAGGGAATGTATATGGTGTTATAATGAGTTATGCATTATTAAGCTAAAAAAGCATGTTAATTATAGAATGATATTCAATGTATGCTTAGTGTGGGTATTAAAATAGGTATTGATTTATAAAATGGATGAACAACGTTGGAAGTGAACAATTATCTAACATAATGGAGAATGCTTTATGTTCGGCTTGATGAAATAAAAATGAAAAAATGAATGGTTTATAAATGTGTACAAGTATATGCATGTGATTATTTCGAATATGTGTTCTAACTGGTAATACCTCGTAACCCAGTCTGGCGACGAAAATGGGTTAGGGGTGTTACATCGACACATCTTGGAAGGCTAGGAGAAATGTCGTGTCGTGCCATGAATAGGCCATGGTACGACACAAACACTTCGAAGAAAAATTTATTGATGATTAAGTATCGAGTCGTGCCATGCACAAGCTATGGTACGACATAAGCACTTCTAAGCAAAAATAGGTGATGTTAGGGCATCGTGTTGTGCCACAGACAAGCTATGGCTCAACACATCTATGTACTCAACAAAAATTGGGTTCTTTAAAGCATAAAGCCCATCAAAATTCTATTTATAGCCACCATTTTTTGCATAAAAACACATCTAAAAGAGAGAAAACACCCTCTTTGAGCCGTCGCACTTCCTCTCTGCAATCTAGCTTTGTGTTTTGGCATTCCCAACCTCTGATTCGCATTAGTAAGTGATCGCGTGATTTTGTGATAGGTTTTAAATATTTATAATTAATCGTTCTTGAAACTAACTATTATCGCGATGTAGGCAAGTGTACCTATCGAACAATAGTATAGTTTTAGCAAGACCGGATTGTCGAACCCAAAGGAACTAAAAGTACTAGTAATGATTTTCTTTTTATTATCTAGCCTAAGAATAAAGAGGTTTTGTTTTAACTAACTAATTATCTAAACTAAGAACTCACAGAGAATAGAATTAGGGAATTGCTTTTGGGAAAATCGATTGAATTAAGACAATACCTAAGGAAAAATCCACCTAGACTGTACTTGTTATTCTGGCTCCGAATCGGATGATTTATTCATTTAACTTGTTCCGTAGAGATCCCTAAGTTATGTTATTATCCCTATTCAAAACTAATAACGTCTAATCCCTAGATTGAATAATTGAGATTTTTCTCTAATCAACACCCGAGGGCTGCATTAACTCGATCTGTGGATCCCCTTATTAGGTTTCACCCTAATCCGGAAAAATCTTGTCACCCTATGTCTAGGCACGCAAACAACTCTGCTTAATTATGACAAATGTACTCTTAGACAGGGTCTATTCCTCCTCCGAATAAGAGCTTATCTTGAATCAGTATCTTGGGATATCAAAACAAGAATTAAGAACACATAATTAAGAACAAGTTAAATATTTATCATACAATTTAGAAAATAATAACAAGATTCGTCTTAGGTTTCATTCCCTTTAGGTATTTAGGGGATTTAGTTCATAACTAAATAAGAAAACATCTCAGAATAATAAAGAATACAAAACATAAAGAAAACCCAAAACTCCTGAAGGGGAAATTGAGGAGAGATCTTCAGTCTTGATGATGAATCCGGCTTCTGAGATGGATTAATCGGCTTCCATTGAGTAATTCCTTCCTTCCTACCTGTGTGCCCCCTTTTCTTCCTCCTCTAGGGTGTATTTATAGGCTTTGCAATGCTTAAGAGCCCTGAAAATTAGCCTTTTCCGTATTGGACTCAACTTGGGCTCGGCAAGGACACGCCCGTGTGTGATTACTTCAAGCCGTGCTCGAGCCTGCCAAATTGACACAGCCGTGTGGTCTGCCCGTGTGAGGAGGTCCAGCCCGTGTTGATTTCGTACTTTGGCCCATTTTCTCCATTTTTGGCCCATTTCTCGTTCCTTTCGCTCTCGTATGCTATGCTCTCCTAAGTATAAAACATGAAATTAAAGCATTAGAAGCATCGAATTCACCAATTCTAATGGGAAATCATCCATAAAATGTGTTAAACATGGGGTAAAAATATGTATAAATTACGGTTTATCAAATACCCCCACACTTAAGCATTTTCTTGTCCTCAAGAAAAATTCTCAACTCATAATCAATTTAAATTCTTCTCAACTTATAATTTCTATCGATAATATCTCAAAATAATCAACAGGTAATCATACATTGAGAATTCAACTAAAAGAACATAAAAGTTTCAAACATTCCAAGTTGAGTATTTAATCATGCAAACATAGGTTTCTCCCCTCATCTAAGTAGTTACCTTTGATTCAGAATGTCACAGAGTTTCAGATCCTCACTAAAGATTCACTCAAATTACTCGAGGTGTTTAAGGACAATAAATGAAACACTCAATAGTCAATAATGAAAAGTCATTACCATAGGCTAGCATGCAAAATCAAATCTCCACCACTATAAATTGAGATGATACATCAATCAAAAGGTCGTTAGAGGGTTTTAATGAGGCTTGGTTAGGGGGTGTGGTCACAAGCTGAAAGAAAGGGTTAGAATCGAGATTGAGTTGAAAAATTACTTAACTAGAAAAATATTCAATCATCACTTACCTATAACATAAATCCTTCTCTGACTATGGAATTTAAATACTAAAGCTTACAAACAAAAGATCACTACTAATATGTATACATGTTTTTTTTAAGAACGAGTTAAATAACATAGACTAACTATTAAGAATAAGACATAGCTAAGCAATTTTTTCAACTAAAATCTCGACGAAAATAGGGATCAGATTAATTTAGGGAATTTCAACAATAATGGGTTAAGGGTTAATATTAAGGGTAATACAAGAAATTGCTTGTTAGCTCAATAGGGTTTACTAAGGGTTAATCGTGGAGGTAGGCTTTTCATGGCATGAGTGGGTTAATCCTAAGTGTCTTTCTCATTTTGACATATCAAATCAAATGGTGTGGTCTTGACATGCATAATCAAGCAAGTTCTAGAATAACAGTTCAATACTGACGCACTCAAAGCAATACTAAAAGTAAGCATGAAAGAATTAATAGATGCTCAAAAGGCTTAAGAATCTCACAAAAATTATGGCTTTTGGATGTTTAAAACTTGTGAATTCTAACTCAAAGTAATACCTCAACTTTGGGGAAACAACCTAAAATTTTAAAATCTTAAAAATCAACTTATCATGCTTGATTCTATAATGTCTTGAGGTTTAAACAATCAATGCATAAATGCCTATGTTTTAATTCAAGATATATCAATCAACATCATAAATCAATCAAAATTTATCCTAAATATGATATGAAAGCTTTTCAAGAGAACAAGGCAGTCATTCAGGGATTTTTCTGATAATGAAATAAATATCCCCCACACTTAAGATGTACATTGCCCTCAATGTACAAAGATAGATATTAGAATATAAAAATACGATAGGGAGAGAAGTTAAACTTCTTGTATGATGAATTTCTTAAACTGGAGTTTTAGAGAGTAATCAGTGCGAGAGTGGAGGAGGATACTCCGGCAGTGGTAGAGGTTCATCAGTCCATAAGTCCTGTGCCAAAAGAATATTATATCTAGTGGTAGCTATGGTCGTGGTCGATCAGGACATGACAGTCGTGGAGAACCTTTCCCAGTGGAGTTTTTAGTTCCTATGTGATGATGAGCTTAAGAGCTCTATATAACTGTGATAAAATCAGGAACTTTTTAGGGGATATTAGGAAGAATAATTACTCATAAAGAAATAATCGAAATAAAATTCTAAAATCTAATAAAAATAAAAAGTAGTTTTAATAAAAATTAAAAACATAAAATAATAAATAAATGTTTTTAAACATCTTCATCGCTAGATGGATCACGAGGTGGGACTGGCGATGAGATGTGGAGATGTTGACAAATCTGCTGTAAAGTAGCATGAATGTTGTCAAATCGTTGAAAACACTGCTGCTCGAATCGAGTGAGGCGCTTAGAGATGTCAGCATATGAAGCCGCCACATGAATTGGACGAGAGGGTGGTGGTGGCTAAGTCGGTGGGTCCTCGTGTTGTAGAGGGACATCATCAGGAATATCCTCGTAGGCCTCCTCCTCAGTAGATTAGGCGAGACGATATTGAGGAGGGTAGGTTCCTCGGTGTTTTTCGATCATCCTCATGCTAAGCATGCTCGAGATGCCTTGTGGAGACATCTGGCCAATGAGAGTTAAGGATGATTCTTGGGCTACGGTGCTGAGGAGCCCGAAGTGTCGAGCCTATAGAGTAACGTAGGGGCCAATGGGGATGACCCCCTTCTGATGCCACTCCGTCTGGTGCTGAATCACGAGGGCGATGAAATAGGCAAGGTCAATGACGTGCCCGTGCGACATACACCATAAAAAGTAGGCGTCGTGAGAGTTGACAACGCCAGTGCTCTCTCACCATCCTGTAATTGTGTGAGCCAAAATGGCGTGTAGGTATCTCAGAGATGGAGGGAGAGCCGATGCCTTGGAGCTACTAGGATTGTAGGTGGCCCCACCTGGTACTAGTGCATCCCAGCACCGTGAAGGAGAATGATGGATGTGGCGTTTGAGAGCATGTAAGTCATTCTCCTCCTTGAATTCCTCCGTATATAAAGCCAGCGCCGTATCAAATTCTGGGACTCTGAGCTGGCAGACTAATCTGCCTAGGCAAATTTGGACCGTGCCGGGATCAACTTAGTTCGTCATTACGGTCTAAAGATGGAACGTTGAGTATAGTTCCATCGTGATCTCGAGGTATGTTGCTCGATGATCCCAAAGAACAGCTCCCAAGGGTCGGTGGTTAGGAGGGCCCAAATCACTTCAGCCAACTAAACTTGTTCTACCATAGCCCAGTCGATGCAGCGGCCTGCAATTAAAGGTCGGGCCCAGAGTATTTGGAATAGTTCTTCTTAAGGCCCGATTGGGAACCTCAGAAAAGGGTGACGAACTTTCGCGGTAGGACCGAAGGAAGATGACGCTCCCTTCCTTTTCTTTGAAGCAGGGACAGTGGCCTTTTTACCCCGTGAAGATGACATGGTACCTGCAAATAGAATCATCAAGTCGTCTTAATGAGTGGTTAAAGTAAAACGAAGACAAATTTTAAATAAAAATCATAATTTCAGCCACAACTACTAAAACTAACTAAAACAATAAGTTCAATGGCAACTTTCATGGCACTAGCATGGTGATATGAGTAAAAATGGCTAGGCATTTAATGGAAATATAAAGAGCATAAATTTAGCACATGGCATGAGTTGTAATGGTAAATAATAATAATCAATTGAAAACTATGAATATTGATTTAGAATAAGTGAATAAGGCATGAGAGTTTCATAAAAATATGTCATGTGGAATGAATGATAACTAATCTAAAAGAAATGAAACTTGAATGATAGCATAGTGTGAGATACATGAAGATTATAGAATTAAAAATGAGTGGAGTTAAAGGGAAAAGAGTGAACAAACACTAAAGAATGGAAGAATAATTGTCAGGAATGAAGTTAGAAGTGGAGCACGGGCATGGCAAGGAGGTCGTGTGGACTTGCAGCGGCTAGGCTTAGGGTTTTTGAGTGGGGAAGACAATGAATAGTGCACGGTATTTATAGATTTAGGGCACACAGCCAGGTAACACGCCCGTGTTCCCCAATTTCAGCCTGTGTGAATTTTGAATTTGGGCGCATCTGACATTTAGTACATGACCATGTTCCTTGGTCGTGTGGATACACATGGCCGTGTTACACAGATGCGTCTGGCGTTGTTCGCTTCTCCCACACCCGTGTATGTAGACCCACGCTCGTGTAAATCTAACAAGTTCGACCACGGGTGCTAGACACAGGCGTGTCGCGCGTCCGTGCTATTTTAACAGGTTCACTCACGGTTCTTCCACACGGGCATGTCGCACGCACATGTTGTTTTGGCAGGCTTGACCACGGCCATGTCGCACAGCTGTACTATTTTATCGTAGCCCGTGTTTGGGAAAATCGTTGCCCTATTTTCACACAGCCCTAAGAACGCCCATGCTTTTGGTCGTGTCTCTGTGGAGAACCTATATTCAAGAGCTCCATTAGTAAGTTAGATGTTGAAGACTAAATTTTAAAGAAGTTAATACAGCTAGTACTCGGGTTGCCTCCCAAGAAGCGCTTATTTATAGTCTAAGCTCGAGTTACCTCTCCGTTGAATGATCATGGTGGTTTGAGGAGTTTATACTCCTCATTCCTGCTATCAATCTCATCAAAATAAGGTTTTAAACGGGTGTTGTTTACCTTAAAAGTGCTAAACTTGGGATAACTCACCTCGACTATACCGAATGGGAAAATGCTGATTACCATAAGAGAGATTTCTTCATTCGGTGTGGTAGTGAAATGTAGGGATCTGCGGCATCTAATAAGACTCTATCTCCAACGTTAAGTTGATTTGGAAAGGTATTGAGCTCGTCCTGGCGTATTTTTGGTTTATCTTGTGTTCTCGGTTTATGTGTCCGCCATTCATCTAGCTCCTCGATTTGTAACCTTTGATCTTCATGAATAGATCCTCTACAATTGCTTGAGAATGACTCATGTGCTTCCTTCAGACTCATTTCCTGCAAAGTAGGTTGTACCATATTGTCAGTTTTAGTAGAATGGGTTAAACGATCACCTTCAATTTCCGATGTGTTGCCAGAATTGCGAGCTTGAAGAGTGATTGTTTCATCTCCCACACGGAGTGTGAGTTCACCTGTGCCAACATCAGTAATCATTTTAGCAGTTGCTAAAAAGGGCCTTCCTAGAATTAAAGGAGTGTTGCTATCCTCCTCTATGTCTAGAACAATGAAGTCAACGGGAAATATAAATTTATCGATTTTAACTAGCACATCTTCAATAATACCCCTAGGGAATCTTATAGTTTTTTCTGCTAATTGAATGCTCATCCTAGTCTGTTTGGGTTTCCTGAAACCTAGTTTCTTAAACATTTTGTAAGGCATGACATTGATACTAGCCCCTAAATCAGTTAATGCATTATTAACATCTAAACTACCAATTAAGCAAGGAATCGTAAAACTCCCTGGATCTTTAGGTTTGTTGGTTAGTTTATTTTGGAGAATAGCTAAGCAAACCGCATTTAGCTCCACATGCGATGCCTCATCCAACTTCCGCTTATTTGCTAAAAGCTCCTTTAAAAATTTCATTGCTTTTGACATCTGCGATAGGGCTTCAATAAACGGAGAGTTAATGTGTAATTTTTCAAGAGTTTAAGGAATTTACCAAATTGTTCATCTGAACGGTTTTTCCTTGTCGCATTGGGGTATGGCACATGAGGTTTATATTCGACATTCACTAATCTATTTTTATTATAACCTACCTCACCTTGCCTCTACTTACCATAGTTTCTTGCCTCAGTTCTGGCTCAGGCTCAACGAATCCTTCTTCATCTTGAACATTAATCGCGTTGAGCTGTTCCCTTGGGTTGGGTTCAGTATTACTTGGCAAGCTACCTTATGGTCGTTCAGAGATTAGTTTGGAAAGTTGGCCTATCTGAGTTTCAAGCCCTTGGATCGACGCTTGTTAATTTTTGAGTGATATCTCGGTGTTCTGGAAATGGGTTTCTGACATCGAGATAAACTTTGTGAGCATCTCTTCAAGGTTTGGCTTCTTTTCCTGTTGATAGGGTAGTTGTTGAAAAATCGGAGGATGTTGTGGTCTTTGATTTCCTTGACCGCCCCACGAGAAATTTGGGTGGTTCCTCCAACCTGCATTATAAGTGTTACTATATGGATTGTTTTGAGATCAAGGATTATTACCCATGTAATTTAACTGCTCGTTATCCATGTTGTGGCCATAAGGTTGGTATTCCGAATGGCTTGCTCCACCTCCACTTACTTTGCACTACATTACTGGATATACCTGAGTAGAACCAAGTAAACCATCAATCTTTTTTTTTAGAATTTCTACCTGGTTTGATAGCATAGTAACCGAATCGATGTTATAAATGCCGGCTATTTTTGTTGGCTTTGTCCTCATGACTTGCCACTAATAGTTATTCAGTGACATCTCCTCTATAAACTCATAAACATCTTCAGATGTTTTATTATTGATGGTTCCGTCAGCAGCTACGTCAACCATTTGCCATGTCGAAGGATTCAGGCCATTATGGAACGTTTGAACCTGAAGCCAAAGCAATAACCCATGGTGAGGGCACCTTCTCAGTAAGTCTTTGTATCTCTCCCATGCATCGTAAAGAGTTTCTAAGTCCATCTGTACAAACGAAGAGATATCATAACGTAATTTGGCCGTTTTAGCTGGCGGGAAATATTTTAATAGAAATTTTTCGGTCATTTGTTCCCAAGTAGTGATTGTCCCTATTGGTAATGAGTTCAACCACTGTTTAGCTTTGTTCCTCAATGAAAAATGGAATAACCGATGACGAATGGCATCATTAGAAACACCATTAATTTTAAATGTATCGCATAATTCCAAAAAGTTTGCTAAGTGAGCGTTGGGATCCTCATCCTGCAAACCATCAAACTGAACAAATTGCTGTATTATTTGAATAGTGTTAGGTTTTAGTTCAAAAGTATTTGCAGCTACAGCAGGTCTAACTATGCTCGATTCAGTTCCTGTTAAAGAAGGTTGATAAACCATAAATTATACATATTTTTACCCCATGTTTAATGCATTTTATGGATGATTTCTCATTAGAATTGGTGAATTCAATGCTTCTAATGCTTTAATTTCATGTTTTATACTTAGGAGAGCATAGGAGAGTGAAAAGAGCGAGAAACGGGCAAAAAATGGAGAAAATGGACCAAATTACGAAACCAACACGGCCTGGACCTCCTCACACAGGCAGACCACATGGCAGTGACAATCTGGCAGAATTGGAGCAAGACGTACACAGGTGTGGCACACCGGCGTGTCCCTGCTGAGCCCAAGTTAAGTCCAATTCGAAAAAGGCCACTTTTAAGGGCTTCAAGGCATTCCAAAGCCTATAAATACACCCTAGAAGAGGAGAAAAAGGGAGACGGAGAAGGGGGGTAAGGAATTACTCCAAAGAAGCAGATTGGTCCATCTTAGAAGCCGAATTCATCATCAAGACTGAAGATCTCTCCTCAATTTCCCTTCAGGAGTTTTGGGTTTTCTTTATGTTTTGTATTCTTTATTCTTCTGAGATGTTTCTTATTTAGTTATGAACTAAATCCCCTCAACACCTAAGGGGAATAAAACCTAAGATGAATCTTATTATTATTTTCTGAATTGTATGATAAATATTTAACTTGTTCTTAATTATGTGTTCTTAATTCTTGTTTTGATATCCCAGGATACTGATTCAAGACATGCTCTTATTCAGAGAAGGAATAGACCCTCTCTAAGAGTACTTTTGTCATAATTAAGCAGATTTGATTGCACGCCTAGAAATAGGGTGACAAGATTTTGCCGGATTAGGGTGAAAGCTAAAAAGGGGATCCATAGATCGAGTTAATGCAACCCTAGAGTGTTAATTAGAGAAAAGTCTCAGTTATTCAATCTAGGGATTAGACGATATTAGTCTTGAATAGGGATAATAACATAACTTAGGGATCTCTACGAAACAAGTTGAATGAATAAATCGTCCGATTCGGAGCCAGAATAACAAGTAAAGTCTAGGTGGATTTTTCTCTCAAGTCAATCGATTTTCCCAAAAGCAATTCCCCAATTCTTTTCTCTGTGCGTTCTTAGTTTAGATAATTAGTTAATTAAAACAAATAAAACCCCTTTTATTCTTAGGCTAGATAATAAAAAGATAGTTATTACTAGTACTTTTGGTTCCCTTGGGTACGATATCCCGGTCTTGCCATTACTATACTATTGTTCGATAGGTGCGCTTGCCTTTTCGTCATGATAATGGGTAGTCTAGGTTTGATCTTCATTATAAATATTTATTACTTGTTACGAATCACGCGATCAAGTTTTTGGCGCCGTTGCCGGAGAACTAAGATATTAGGAACGCTCAATTTTTGTTACTTTAGCCATTTATTTTTCTTGCAATTTAATTTATTTTTTTATTATCATTTATTTACTTTTTCTTTCTCTTGGAAGGTTTTTATAGTTTATGACTAGAAGAAACCCGTCAGGACAATTACTTTTTGACGAAGAAATTGATCGCACAGTTCGTAGAAACCAAAGAGAAATAAGGCACAGCTTAAGATACATAGAGAACTAGCAAGAAAATGATACTCAACCTCCAACCGACAAGATTGCTGAAAACCAAGGCAATCAGCTACCTCCTGCAATTGCGGCTAATCAAAATCCTACTCCACGCACTATGTATGATTATGCTAAACCTTCTTTTACAGGAACTGAATCTAGCATAGTTAGACCTGCTGCAGCTGCAAATACTTTTGAATTAAAACCTAACACTATTTAGATGATACAACAGTTTGTTCAGTTTGATGGTTTGCAGGATGAAGATCCTATCGCTCACTTAGCAAACTTTCTTGAATTTTGTGACACATTTAAAATCAATGACATTTCTGATGATGCCATTCGTCTTCGGTTATTTCCATTTTCACTGAGAAACAAAGCTAAACAGTGGTTGAACCCGTTACCACGATGGTCAATTACTACTTGGGAACAAATGACCGAAAAATTTTTACTAAAATATTTTCTGCCGGCTAAAATGGCTAAATTACGTAATGATATCTCTTCTTTTGTGCAGATGGATTTAGAAACACTTTACAATGCATGGGAGAGATACAAGGACTTACTGAGAAGGTGCCCTCACCATGGGTTACCACTTTAGCTGCAAGTACAAACATTCCACAATGGTCTGAATCCCTCAACTCGGCAAGTGGTTGACGTAGCTGCTGGTAGAACCATCAACAACAAAACACCTGAAGAGGCTTATGAATTCATTGAAGAGATGTCACTGAATAACTATCAGTGGCAAGTTATGAGGACAAAACCAACGAAAATAGCCGATGTTTTTAACGTCAACTCAGTTACTATGCTGTCAAATCAGGTAGAACTTCTCAATAAAAAGATTGATGGTTTACTTGGTTCTACGCAGGTACATCCAGTAATGAGGTGTGACTCAAGTGGAGGAGGTGTGCATACAAAATATCAATACTTCAATCCCACAACCGAAGAGGAACAAGTCAACTATATAGGTAACAATAACTTTAGATCTCAAAATAACCCATACAGTAATACTTATAATGCAGGTTGGAGGAACCACCCAAATTTCTCCTAGGGAGGTCAAGGGAATCAAAAGCCACAAAATCCTTAGGGTTTTCAATAGCCACCTTACCAACAAGAGAAGAAACCGAACCTTGAGGAGATGCTCTCAAAATTCATATCAATGTCAGAAACCCGTTTCCAAAAAACCGAGACAACACTTAAAAATCAACAAGCATCGATCCAAGGAGTCAAAACTCAAATAGGACAGCTATCCAAACTAATCTCCGAACAACCACAAGGTAGCTTACCAAGTAATACTGAACCCTAACCCAAGCGAACACCTCAACGCAATTAGTACTCAAGATAAGGAAGGATTCATTGCGCCTGAGCCAGAATTGATGCAAGAAACTTTGGTGAGCAAAGGTGAAAGTGAGGTAAGTCATAACAAAATGGTGAATGAAGAATATAGACCTCGTGTCCCATACCCTAACGCGACAAGGAAAGACCGCTCAGATGAACAATTCGGTAAATTCCTCAAACTTTTGAAAAAATTACATATTAACCTACCGTTTATTGAAGCTTTGTCGCAAATGTCAAATGCAATAAAATTTTTAAAAGAGCTTTTAGTAAATAAGCGGAAGTTGGATGAAGCGTCGCATGTGAAGCTAAATGCAGTCTGTTAAGCTATTCTACAGAATAAGCTACCCCACAAATTCAAAGATCCAGGGAGTTTTACAATTCCTTGTTTAATTGGTAGTTTAGATATAAGTCATGCATTAGCTAATTTAGGGGCTAGTACTAACGTTATGCCTTACAAAATGTTTAAGCAACTAGGTCTTGGGAAACCTAAACAAACTAGGATGAGCATTCAATTGATAGATAAAACTATAAGATTCCCTAGGGGTATTATTGAAGATGTACTCGTGAAAGTAGATAAGTTCATATTTCCCGTTGATTTTGTTGTTCTAGACATGGAAGAGGATAATAACACCCCTCTGATTTTAGGAAGGCCCTTTTTAGCAACTGCTAAAACAATTATTGATGTTGGCACAGGTGAGCTTACACTTCGTGTGGGAGACGAAACGATCACCCTTCAAGCTCGTAATTTTGGCATCACATCGAACATTAAAGGTAATAGTCCACACCAATCTACTAAAACTGACAATATGATTTTGTAGAAATTAAGCTTCAAAGAAGTTCACGGGCCATGTTCCAGAAATGATAGAGGACACATTCATGAAGAATGAAGGCTACGGATAGAGGAGCTAGACGAATGGCGAGCACACAAATCGAGAACACATGATAAACCAAAACTACGCCACAACAAGCCCGATACCTCTCCTAATCAACTTAAGGTTGGTGATAAAGTCTTACTAGATGCCGCAGATCCCCACATTGTCACTACCACACTGAATGAAGAAATCCCTTTTACGATACTCAGTATTTTTCTATTCGGTGCGGTGGAGGTGAGTCACCCCAAGTTTGGCACTTTTAAGGTAAACAGCACCCGATTAAAACCCTATTTTGATGAGATTGATGGCAAGAATGAGGAGTATAAACTCCTCGAACCACCCTGACCATTCACTAGAGAGGTAAGTCGAGCTTAGACTATAAATAAGCGCTTCTCGGGAGGTAACCCGAGCACTAACATATTTTGATTTCTTTATTTTTAATTTCTAACACTTTGAATCATTAACTTTATCTTTGAATTGCAAAGCTTTTCAGCACACACGGCCAGGCACACGGGCGTGCCTAAAGCCGTGGCCAAACAGGGGAAGAGACACGACCGTGCAATACATCCGTTTGGAAGCAGGACATGATTTCCCCAAAACACGGGATGTGATAAATCCCCATGGCCGTGCGACATGGCCGTGTACCACACACGCCCAAGACACACGGGCGTGGGATAGTAGTCGGGCACAACCTAAATTGCAAAATTCAAAAAACACGGGCTCACCTTCAGAGTACACGGGCGTGGCCTTAGGTTGTGTGCACCTCCCCTATATAAGCAAATCATTGTTCATTTTCTTATTCCTTTCAAAACCCTAGCCAAAATCTCCCCTTCTCCACTCCCTAATCCCTATCCCGGCCTCCATTCCTCAGCTTCTCATTTCCCCAACCCCCAAACCATCTTAAAATCCACTTCCCCTGCATTAATTCTCACTTCCACATCTCTTTTCCCTCTCCTACAGTTTCCACGAGGGCACCAAGAAGAGCTCTTCCAAATACTTCGGGCCCGACCTTTAGCAGCAGGCCGCTGCATCAATTGGGCAGATGTCTCCACAAGGCATCTCGAGCATGCTTAGCATGAGGATGATCGAGAGGCGCCGAGGAATCTCCCCTCCCCAGTATCGTCTCACCCAATCTACCGAGGAGGAGGCCTACGAGGACATTCCTGATGATGTCCCCCCACAGCACGAGGACCAACAGACTCAGTCACCACCGCCCTCTTGTCCAGTTCATGCGAAAGCTTCATATGCTGAAATCTATGAGCGCCTCACCCGATTCGAGCATCAGTGTTTTCAACGATTTGACAACATTGA
Source organism: Gossypium hirsutum (assembly GCF_007990345.1). Lineage (NCBI taxonomy): Eukaryota > Viridiplantae > Streptophyta > Magnoliopsida > Malvales > Malvaceae > Gossypium > Gossypium hirsutum. The sequence goes on along the minus strand of NC_053428.1, from coordinate 81,600,081 downwards.
TGCTACTTTACAGCAAATTTGTCAGCATCTCCACATCTCATCGCCAGTCCCACCTCGCGAACCATCCAGTGATGAAGATGTTTAGAAATATTTATTTTATGTTTTTATGTTTTTAATTTTTATTCAAACTACTTTTTATTTTTTATTTTTTTAGTAAATTTAGAATTTTATTATAAATTTCGGTTATTTCTTTTCGAGTACTTATTCTTCCTAAAAGCTCCTGATTTTATCACAGTTATATAGAGCTCTTAAGCTCATTATCACAGAGGAACTAAAACTCCAACGGGAAAGGTTCTCCATGACTGCCATGTCCTGCTCGACCACGACCATAGCTACCACTAAATATAATATTCTTCTGGCGCAGGACTTATGGCCTAATGAACCTCTACGACCGCCGGAGTATCCTCCTCCACTTTCGAACCGATCACTCTCAAAAACTCTAGTTTGAGGAATTCATCATACGGGAAGTTTCACTTCTCTCCCTATATTATTTTTATACTCTAATTTCTATCTTTGTACATTGAGGGCAATGTACATCTTAAGTGTGGGGGGTATTTATTTCGTTATCAGAAAAATCCAATAATAATTATCTTGTTCTCTTGAAAAAACTCTCATATCATATTTAGGATAAATTTTAATTAATTTATGATTTTGATTGATATATCTTGAATTAAAACATAGGGATTTATGCATTGATTATTTAAACTTTAAGACAATAGAGAGTCAAGCATGATGAGTTGATTTTTAAGAATTCAAAATCTTAGGCTGTTTCCCCAAGTGTAGGTATTACTTTGAATTGGAATTCACGAGTCTAAACATCAAAAAGCCATAATTTTTGTGAGATTTTTGAGCCTTTTGAGCATCTATTCATCCTTTCATGCCCACTTTTATTATTGCTTTGAGTGCGTCAGTATTGAATTGTTATTCTACAACTTGCTTGATTATGCATGTCGAGACCAAACCATTTGATTTGATATATCAAAATGATTAAGGCACTTAGGATTAACCCACTCATGCCATGAAAAGCCTACCTCCACGATTAACCCCTAGTAAACCCCCTTAAGCCTAACAAACCATTTCTTGTATTACCCTTAATATTAACCTTTAACCTATTATTGTTGAAATCCCCTAAATTAATCCTTATTTTTGTCGACATTTGAGTTGAATGGATTGCCTAGCTATGTTTTTTTCTTGATATTTAGTCTATATTATTTAACTTGTTCTTAAAAAAAAACACAACAACAACAACAACAACTATGTATGCATATCTATAATTTCATATTCTGAGAGAAGCTCTGTTGTACGCAAGTGAAGATTAACTCTTTTTCTAGTTAGGCAACTTTTCAATTCAATCTCGATTCTAACCCTTTCTTTCAGCTTGTGACCACACCCTCTAACCAAGCCTCATTACAACCCTCTAAAGACCTTTTGATTGATGTATCATCTTAAATTAAAATGGTGGAGATTTGATTTTCATGCAAGCCTATGGTAATGACTTTCCATTATTGAATATTGAGTGCTTCCTTTATTGTCTTTAAAACACCTTGAGTGATTTGAGTGAATCTTTAGTGAGGATGTAAAACTCTCTGATATTCTGAATTAAAGGTAATTACTTAGATGAGGGAAGACACCTATGTTTTCAGAATAAATTGCTCAACTTGGAATGATTGAAACTTTTATGTTCTTTTAGTTAAATTTTCAATGCATGACATACGGATTAATTTGAGATATTATTGATAGAAATTATAAGTTGAGAAGGATTTATTTTGATTATGAGTTGAGAATTTTGCTTGAGGACAAGCAAATGCTTAAGTGTGGGGGTATTTGATAAACCGTAAATTATACACATTTTTACCCCATGTTTAATGCATTTTATGGATGATTTCTCATTAGAATTGGTGAATTCGATGCTTCAAATGCTTTAATTTTATGTTTTATACTTAGGAGAGCATAGGAGAGCTAAAGGAACGAGAAACAAGCCAAAAACAGAGAAAATGGACCAAAGTACGAAACCAACACGGCCTGGACCTCCTCACACGGGCAGACCACACGGCCGTGTCAATCTGGCAGAATTGGAGCATGATGCCCATAGGCATGGCACACGGGCGTGTCCCTGTCGAGCCCAAGTTAAGTCCAATTCGGAAAAGGCCACTTTTGAGGGCTTCTAGGCATTCAAAAGCCTATAAATACACCCTAGAAGAGGAGAAAAAGAGAGACGGAGAAGGGGGTAAGGAATTACTCAAAGGAAGCCGATTGATCCATCTTAGAAGCCGGATTCATCATCAAGACTGAAGATCTCTCCCCAATTTCCCTTCAAGAGTTTTGGGTTTTCTTTATGTTTTGTATTCTTTATTCTTCTGAGATGTTTTCTTATTTAATTATGAACTAAATCCCTTAAATACCTAAGGGGAATGAAACCTAAGATGAATCTTGTTATTATTTTCTGAATCGTATGATAAATATTTAACTTGTTCTTAATTATGTGTTCTTAATTCTTATTTTGATATCCTAGGATACAGATTCAAGACATGCTCTTATTCAGAGGAGGAATAGACCCTGTCTAAGAGTACTTTTGTCATAATTAAGCGGAGTTGATTGCACGCCTAGAAATAGGGTGACAAGATTTTACCGGATTAGGGTGAAACCTAATAAGGGGATCCATAGATCGAGTTAATGCAACCCTAGAGTGTTAATTAGAGAAAAGTCTCGGTTATTCAATCTAGGGATTAGATGTTATTAGTCCTGAATAGGGATAATAACACAACTTAAGAATCTCTACGGAACAAGTTGAATGAATAAATCGTCCAATTCGGAGCCAGAATAACAAGTAAATTCTAGGTGGATTTTTCCTTAGGTATTGTCTCAAGTCAATCGATTTTCCCAAAAGAAATTCCCCAATTCTTTTCTCTGTGCGTTCTTAGTTTAGATAATTAGTTAATTAAAACAAATAAAACCCCTTTTATTCTTAGGCTAGATAATAAAAAGATAGTTATTACTAGTACTTTTGGTTCCCTTGGGTGCGATATCCCGGTCTTGCCATTACTATACTATTGTTCGATAGGTGCGCTTGCCTTTTCGTCGTGATAATAGTTAGTCTAGGTTTGAACTTCATTATAAATATTTATTACTTGTTACTAATCACGCGATCAAAGGTTTAGCATAATCATACATAGTGCGTGGAGCAGGATTTTGATTAACCGCAATTACAAGAGGTAGCTGATTGTCTTGGTTTTCAGCCATCTCTTCGGTTGGGGGTTGAGTATCGTCTTCTTGCTCGTTCTCTATGTATCTTAAGCTTCACCTTATTTCTCTTTGGTTTCTGCGAACTGTGCGATCGATTTCTTCGTCAAAAAGTAATGGTCCTGACGGGTTTCTTCTAATCATAAACTATAAAAACCTGCCAAGAGAAAGAAAAAGTAAATTAATAAATAATAATAAAATAAAAATTAAATTGCAAGAAAAATAAATGGCTAAAGTAATAAAGATTGAGCATTCCTAATATCTTAGTTCCCCGACAACGGCGTCAAAAACTTGATCGCGTGATTTCGTGATAGGTTTTAAATATTTATAATTAATCGTTCTTGAAACTAACTATTATCGCGATGTAGGCAAGTGTACCTATCAAACAGTAGTATAGTTTTAGCAAGACCGGATTATCAAACCCAAAGGAACTAAAAGTACTAGTAATGACTGTCTTCTTATTATCTAGCCTAAGAATAAAGATGTTTTGTTTTAACTAACTAATTATCTAAACTAAGAACTCATAGAGAAAAGAATTGGGGAATTGTTTTTGGGAAAATCGATTGACTTGAGACAATACTTAAGGAAAAATCCACCTAGACTGTACTTGTTATTCTGGCTTCAAATCGGACGATTTATTCATTTAACTTATTCCGTAGAGATCCCTAAGTTATGTTATTATCCCTATTCAAGACTAATAACGTCTAATACCTAGATTGAATAATTGAGACTTTTCTCTGATCAACACCCTAGGGTTGCATTAACTAAATCAATGGATCCCCTTATTAGGTTTCACCTTAATCCGGCAAAATCTTGTGCCCCTATGTCTAGGCGCGCAAACAACTCTGCTTAATTTTGATAAATGTACTCTTAAACAGGGTCTATTGCTCCTCCGAATAAGAGTTTATCTTGAATCAGTATCCTGGGATATCAAAACAAGAATTAAGAACACATAATTAAGAACAAGTTAAATATTTATCATACAATTCAGAAAATAATAACAAGATTCGTCTTAGGTTTCATTCCCCTTAGGTATTTAGGGGATTTAGTTCATAATTAAATAAGAAAACATCTCAGAATAATAAAGAATACAAAAAATAAAGAAAAACCCAAAACTCCTAAAAGGGAAATTGAGGAGAGATCTTTAGTCTTGATGATGAATCCGACTGCTGAGATGGATCAATCAGCTTCCTTCGTGTAATTCGTTCCTTCCTCCCTGTGTGCCCCATTTTCTTCCTCTTTTAGGGTGTATTTATAGGCTTTGGAATGCCTAAGAGACCTCAAAATTAGCCTTTGCCGAATTCAACTCAACTTGGGCTCGGCAGGGACACGCCCGTGTGACACTCCCGTGTGCGATTACTTTAGGCCATGCTCGAGCCTGCCAAATTGACACGACCGTGTGGTCTACCCGTATGAGGAGGTCCAGGCCGTGTTGATTTCGTACTTTGGCCCACTTTCTCCATTTTTGGCCCGTTTCTCGTTCCTTTCGTTCTCCTATGCTCTCCTAAGTATAAAACATGAAATTAAAGCATTAGGAGCATCGAATTCGCCAATTCTAATGGGAAATCATCCATAAAATGCGTTAAACATGGGGTAAAAATATGTATAAATTATGGTTTATCAGTAAGTTCTTCTCTTCTTTTTTAATTTCAGTTCTCAGCTTTTATTTTGTTACATTTTAAATCGATCGAGAGAAGAATTTTATTGATAATTACCCGAGGTATTGTGTTCTAAACTTGATCTTTATCCCTTTTATCATTTGGGTTTGTGGTTAATTTACTTTATTTGAAAAATGGCATGAAAAAAACAACAATGTGCCACTCAAGAACCTAGCAATATCAGTGCCAACCACTTCCATAACTCGGAAGTTGAAAGGTTTTTTTTCTTCAAATTAGTCGACGTTCATTTATACAAGAACGTGGGTTCGATCCCACCATGTCTGCTTGTAATGAGATATGAGATTTGGCACGATCCCCTCATTGGAATAATTTTTTTCCAACCCCAACCGAACTTCTAGTTGACACTCTCGTTTATGAGTTTTATGCCTTCCTAAAATATAGGGAGAATCACAAGCAATATGGTAAGGCAATCACCCATGTTACAGTCCGGAGCAAAGAGGTGTCGCTTACAGGTCGAGAGATTTGTTGATACTATGATGCCCTATATTATACCCATGTTCACCTAGAGACCTTTGACTTATTTAAGTTTGAGGATTTTAATATGGAGGGTGTTATTGACTATTTAACGGAGGGGTGTAGCGAGTGGACTTGCCAAGCCAATTTCGAGGTGCCTTTGAAATTCAACACAACTATCATGTTCCCAATGGCCAAGATGTGGATGTAATTGATTTGCACCCGCTTGGCACCAACCCATAATGCTTTGACGTTGCCAGCTATCAAGCGATTATGTTTTACTCTATATTACAGAACAATAAAAGTTGCATTGGCCACTAGATCTATGAGAAAATGCTAAAATGCATATGACACCGAAAGCAAAGTATGTACTTTTCTCATTTAATTACCGCTCAATGCCGTCGAGCCAGTGTTCCTATGTCCCCAATCGAGCCATTCACAAGACCTACAAAGAGCTTGGTTGGGGGCAATATATATGGCCAATTCATCGAGCTCCAACGTAAACAAAATCTAGAATAACAACAAACTAAACATAGGAACAACACCCAATGGTTGATGAAGAGGAGAGGTAAAGCACACACGTTAAAGATGACGGGACTCGCAAATATGCCTATTTTGGAGTGGCAAACCCAATAGATGTAACACATGGGAGACATCCTAATTCGCATTGTGGAATAGAATAGATGGTCCAGACTAGCACCACTCCCAAACATGTTTGAGATGTTCCCACCGCCATGCGAGGAGGGTTGTAACGCCCTAAATTTTGGGCCTAGTAGTATTAGGTCTTGAGCATCGGAACAATTAGGAGACTGTACATAAATGTTTAATTTTGCAAGAAAGTGACATAAAGGTGTATCTACTTCAGTGGTTAAGTGTCCAGAGAGGTGTTGGAGAAGTCCTAAGTTAAAGCCTTGGCTTGTACAAAAGTTTTGTTTTTAAAGGAATATGCACTGTCTCTAGGCAGTAGGCTTTTAAAAAAATATGGGTAAAACATGACAGAAAAGGCCTGCTGGTCTAGAGGGCAAGTGGCGTGTTATCTATGCCAGAGGATTGAGGTTCGGATCCTGGTGAATGCAGCGAAGTGTTTTAATTTGCTACTGTACCATGGGAGTGTTGTGGTTTGACCGAAATACTGAAGTGGTAGAGGGGAAATTTGAATTGATTTGTTAAGGGGTCAGTTTGAGTGATTTGAAGAGAGATTTAGGGAGGAAAATTAGGGGAATGTGAATGGAATGAGGAGTGTGTGCCGAATTAGAATTCTGGCTTCTCAGAATTCGACTTTAAGTAGTCTTTTACTCTCTAGTTTGGTTGCTTGAAACACATTGGCTCTTTTCTTTCTTGGAGGCCGATTTGTGCTAAAAGTGTAGGCAGTATCTTTTTGTTTTTGTGTTATGATCGATAGAAATTATAAGCTGAGAAGAATTTATTTTGATTATGAGTTGAGGATTTTGCTTGAGGACAAGCAAATGCTTAATTGTGGGGGTATTTGATAAATCATAATTTATATATATTTTTACCCCATGCTTAACACATTTTATGAATGATTTTTCCTTGAAATTGGTGAATTCGATGCTCCTAATGCCTTAATTTCATGTTTTATACTTAGGCGAACATAGGAGATGTTACACCCTTCGCCCGTATCCCTCGCCGGAACAGGGTTCGAGGTGCTACCAGATTTAAACTCAACCATTTATATAAAACCAGGCCGTAAAAATTTTTGATCAATTTTAAACTTTTTATACACGCGTATATTATCCTTTAATCGGGCTTACAAAGCCCCAAAATATTCATGAGGTATTATTAAATATTTACCAATATCTTAGTCTTGTATCATTTACTTACTCAACAATGAATCACAATTCAAATTCTAAATATACATGCTATAAACCACATCACAGGAGATAATAATATACAAGCATATGAATAATCAAACTACCTTAATAACAAGCCAAAGTCTTTGGCTTAATCACAATATTACATACTCAACTTTACAACCCTATCCATGCCATCGACTCGAAACACTAAGATTTACTTACGCCGATAGCGTAGACTCAACTATATGATAATATCTCTGACGGCCTCCAACCCGAGTTTTATCAATGTTTACAACATAATCACAAGAAGGGAAGTAAGTTTTACGCTTAGTAAGTTCATAAGAAAACAATAAGCTACTCATTAACAAGTTTTATCAATGTTTACAACATAATCACAAATTCACTACAAGTTGTCTTCCTGAGCAACAGTCACTAAACTATTTATAACTGGAGCTACGAAACTCCAAATAAATTGCCATTAATTTTTCCTGAAAATAGACTCATATATCTTCCATCCATAAAAGTTTCAGAATTTTTGGTTTGGCCAATCAATAACAGATTTTTCTTAAAGTTTCCCCTATTTCACTGTTTGACTAATCTGACCACTCTTCACTACGAATCAAATTTCTCATTGTACAGAATTCAAAATATGTTCTCATTGATTTCATTTGAAACTAGACTCATTAAGGAGTATAAATGTATAAATTTTATCTTATAACCATTTTTTTACAAATTATAATGATTTTCTAAAAACAGAACAGGGGACCCCGAAGTCATTTGACTCATTCCCACGCCACTTCAAATATCTCATTATCAGCAATTCTTTTGCTTACACGGTTTCTTTTATAAGAAACGAGACTCATTAAGATTTAATTACATAATTTATTCAGCTTCTAACTCAACTCTCACAATTTATGGTGATTTTCCAAAATCACATTACTGCTGCTGTCCCAAGCTGATTTATTACAAATTTTCTCTTTCACAAATTCTTTGCATTCATATTATTTAAACATGTATATCACCAATCAATTTCATCACATATCTATAATTTCACTTAAGCATAATCTCAATACAATACATCAATGATTTGCACACAACCGTTCAAATTAGTAATTATAAGATGGTTCCACACATAGACCACCCTTATCGATAATTTACGATAGTTTTACCCTTACTCACATTTATGACATAGGCATTTAAATACTTCAATGTCAACTTTAATTCAACCGAATTCAACCATTGTACCATTTCATAACCACAGTTACTTTCGTCATTCATATCTAAATGGTGTTTCACATAATCATATAACCTTTCACCATGACCGAATACACACATACACATATGACATCTTCATTTATGCTTCTCGTTTCACATTCGTGATTCAATTCCAATCGATCTAACATGTATAAGTATATATCACATACCTGGCCAACTTAATGTATTGAACGAATTCAATTGCTGATTTAACACAAGGTCTCATAGTCTTAGACTTTTATCAAATCACCAGCATTTAGCCTGCTAGGTTTTAAACTCGAATTCATCACCAGCACGAAGCCTGCTAGACTTTAAGTCTGAACTCATTCACTGGCATTTCGCCTGCTAGGCTTGAAGCCCGATATCATTTCACCGGCATTATAGGCTACTAGGCCCGAAGCCCGATATTATCTCACCGGCATTAAGCCTGCTAGGCCCGAAGCCCGATAATATTATTCACCAGCTTAAAGCTTGCTAGGCCGAGGCCCGAATATCACATTTCGATAAACAATTCACCTGTTATTTCATACTTTCATAACTTATACTTCAATTGGATATACCAAATCAATATCATTTAAATCATAGCCATCATTCAATCATAAATTACATACAAAAATTCTCATAACTATTCACATGCGTACCTTATTACGAATTAATAACAATTTAACTCATACTTGGCTTTACACTCATTTTTAACTTGTTCAATAACACATCAATTCTTAGTCACGAAAAATGATACCAGCATGTAGCCTGCTAGAATTATAACCTGAATCATATCACCGGCAATATGCCTGCTAGGTTTTTAGCCCGATGTTACAATCATTCACTACTTAGCTCATTGCTAAGGTTACACATAGTATGAGTCATAACACAACTACTTTGATACACATCAATTTCATCAATCCTTTCATTCGAAAATACCTTCGGCACCTTGTCTCAATGTCTATTTCAATTCAAAAAGTATAGCCACATTCGGCTCAATTTATTTATTCAAACACACATGCAGCACATTATATTTCTATGTCCATTTCGGATTAATAATTTAGCCACATTTGGCTCTAATCATTTCTCCAAACATATACCCATCACATTATATTTATACATCTATATAATCAAGCATTTTACCTTACTATGTTTATTTAAATTCTAAGCATACCGAACAGAATTTAAATTACTTAAGAACTTACCTCGACAACTTCGTACAATAGTGTCGACTACTAGGCTAACTTTGCCTTTCCCGATCCAAATCTCAGTTCTTTGGGTCTTTAGATTGAATTAAAGTAAAGCAACTATTTAATCGATCAATTGATCCACTTAACATTACCCCATAGATTATATTATATATATAAAATAACACAACTTAAAATTAATTCGCATAACAGCCCCCTTTATAGAATTCGGACATTAACAATTAAGCCTTAACATCCTTAACATGTAATTACTCAACATTCTATCTATTTCACTTCATCCGAATATTCCTTAGTATTTTCAAGTCCTTACAAATTAATCTAAGTTCATGCAAAATAACAAGAACCAAATTTGTCAAAGATACTCTTAACCGAATGCCATCTCTTCACATACAAGTCCCTCCAACTCATTATTTTACCATTTAGTCACTTATAATTATAGATTCATAAATTTCTCTCCTTAATTAAGACAAACAACCAAATTTGATTCAATTTCCTCTATGACCGAATGCACATACCTCAACCGAAATCAAAATTTCAACATGGGATTTAACACTAAGTAAACAAGGATCACACATCTATTAAAAATTACCAAAAACTACATGAAATTTACCTTAAATTTTTAGCTTGCTACATTTCTGAAATCCTCAAAGCATATTTCTTCTTTCTTTCTCAAACATTCGGCAAGAACAAGGCAAGGATGTATGGCTTTCTTTTCTTTTATTAATTTCTTATGTTTATTATAAAACATTTAATAATTATATTTCTTATATGTATAAAATGCATATACTACAAATCATCATCATCATGGCCAGCCACTAACTTTAAATTGGACAATTTGACATGCAAGTCCTCCTTTTTAATAAGCCATGCATTATTCGGTCACCTCATTTCTTCCTAACACATTCTTCAATTTTATCACATAAGTCCTTTTTCATAATTTCACATTCAAATGAAAAAATTTAGACATGATACTTTCACACATGATACTTCACATATAATAAATATAGAAAAGAGCGTTTAAATAATTTTGTGACTTAGTTTTGTGGTCCCGAAACCACTTCCCGACTAGGGTCAAATTAGAGCTATCACAGGAGAGCGAAAGGAATGAGAAATGGGCCAAAAATAGAGGAAATGGGCCAACGTACGAAATCAACATGGCCTGGACCTCCTCACACGGGCAGACCACACGGCCATGTCAATTTGGCAGAATCGAAGCACGACTCACATGGGTGGACCACACGCCTGTGCCTATTTAACAGGCTTGACCACGGCCTTGAGCAATCGCACACGGGCGTGTCACATGGGCGTGTCTCTGCCGAGCCCAAGTTTAGTCCAATTTAGAAAAGGCCAATTTTGAGGGTTTTTTAGGCATTCCAAAGCCTATAAATACACCCTAGAGGGGGAGGAAAAGGGACATATAGAGAGGGAAGCAAAATTTCGGCCTAATGAAGAAGATGGACAAAAATTGGCTTTTAATTTTGTTTTTAATTCATTTTAATAACTAAATGACCAAAATACCCTTACTACTAAACTTTCCAAAAATTCCTTCCATGTCCTAATTTTGTCCATGAACTTAAAATTGGTCAAATTTCTATTTAAGACCTCCTCATTAATATTCCAAAACAGTTTCATACTAAAAACTTCTAGAATGCAAGTTTTGCAACTTATTCGATTTAGTCCCTACTTTCAATTTAAGCACTTTAGGCATAGAATTTCATCACGAAATTTTCACACAATCATGCAATCATATCATAGACCTTAAAATAATCATAAAATAATTATTTCTATCTCAGATTTTGTGGTCACGAAACCACTATTCCGATTAGGCCCAAAATCAGGATATTACATTCAATGCATGAAATACTTACCATAAACATCATCCATTCATAGTACTGATCACTTTAACTAAAACGAATCTAAACCACTATCAAGCATAACTAAATTATCAAGACCAAACTTACTAAACCTTATAACTAAGCACCCATAAGACCAAATCCAAACATAAATAGCAAGCCATATTCGCATGGCTAAAAGTATACATATCAAAGTTCAAACAAAAACATAATAACCTATACATGCCGAAATGTTCTCTTAGACCAACTAAGAAGAGGATACCAAAAAGTTGCAAGCTGGTGTGATGACTTCGACGATAGTCCCGAGCACACAAAATGGATCAAAGAAACCTAAATAAGTAACAAGTAAACACACCAAATGAGTATATAACTCAGTAAGTCATAAGCCTTACATACCGTCCATTGATAAAAGATCATAAGAGAAAACAAATAATGCAAAATCAATTACTCCAACCATACGGAACTATGCTATAATTTCTTAGAATTTCGGTTCAATCTCATGACAAGTCCTACAATCAAATCAATTACCAAAACAACCCAATTGATTTAGACCCGATTCCTCAAAGCATGGAACCATGATGCACTAGATAAATTTATACCTACTCAGCACATGTCTCGAGTTCGATATTTTAGTTACTAGTTCTATCACTTCGTTTTTTCATGCACATTTTATATTATCAACCGAATTTGCACACATAGTGCTCGTCACACTCGCACACATAGTGCCATAGTAAACCGCACACTAAGTGCATTGGATTTTCTCTCATGCTTTAACATCCAAATCGGCACACATAGTGCCACTTAATTCCGCACACATAGTGTCATATGTTAACTCATTATGATAAGGCAATTTACTTAATTCAAATAGCACATATGGTCAGATTAATAAATAGGAAAATCACTCCAAAAGAATACTTATCAAAAGGAATTCTTTTATGATTCACTAGTATTATTTATATACAAACTAATCAACCTTACAAAAATGCTTAGGGACTTACTTTGTGTTGGGTAAAACGGTTCCAACTCGGCTACTCGATGTTCTTTGCTTTGCCCTTGCTTGATTCCTCTCCTTTAATTTCTTGAGCTTCATCAAATAAATTAACTAGTTTAACCGTCTTGCTAAATATTTATATCAAAATATTAATGATTTCATATCATAAGAAACACATGGTAAATTTTTATCTTTCTAGCTTATGCTTTTGAGCCATTCGGCTAATAACCATATAATATCACCTTACTATCAATAATCCAATTACACATACATATATATATATTTGTATATTAGGCAACCACCCTTACTAATTACTCATTTTAGTCGATTTTATACAATCAAAGGTAATATCACAAATGGGCATACTTATATAGCCGAATATGCAAAAATTAGATTTAACATCACCTATACACTTAATTAGATGGCCGAATACATATAATATCAATTATAATATCATTTTTAATTCATTTAAACACATAGTTTCCTCTCATGAACACTTGACCGAATTTTTCCTAATCTAGCATAGCTTCACATCTATTTGTAACATCATATAAATCCACATATAACTACATTTCTACCTAAATTTTCTTTCACCTTTCTACTATTTCCATTCACAACATCAAAAGCACCATACTCTTAGCATTTACCTCCTCCTAACCACATGCCATTTAATTACCTATTTAGGTAGAAAATTAACATATGGGATATAATAAGACATTGGCTACTAACTAGATTTTCACAAAAATTTTAATAAAATTAACATGAATCCTACCTTAATCAACCCCTTAGGATGGCCGAATGTCTTAGAACATTTCTTCCTTCTTTCTCCTAGCTTACGGCACTTGAAAAAGAAAGAAGATGAAGACTTTCTCTTGCTTTCTTATTTTATTCATCTTCTTTTTTTTTCTAATAATTCCTTTCTTTAATTTATTTTAACCATTAACTAATAAAAAGAATTACATTAAAAATTCAACTTAGTGGAAGAATCATCCTTGCTTGGCCGGCCACTACTTGAGTTTTGGGCAATTTGACATGCAAACCCAAGTTTTCTCACCTTGTTGTTATTTGATCCTTACAATTTACCTATCATCTTTTCTAAGTTTCTCAACTAAGTCATTTCAAGAAAATTCACATTCCTAAGACTAAATTAAAACATTAATTTTTCATACACACACTATTACACATCAAATATATGCAATTAAAATTAAAGTAAATTTTTATGACTCGATTTTGTGGTCCCAAAACTACATTCCGACTAGGGTCAAATTAGGTCTGTCACAGAACTAATTCCAAATAGGACAGTCACAGGTTGGAGAGTTTGCATTGACTATAGGAAGCTAAATGATGCCACGAGAAAAGATCACTTCCCCTTAACATTCATTGACCAAATGTTGGAAAGACTATCAGGGCACATGTACTACTGCTTCTTAGACGGACTATCTGGCTATTTTCAAATCCCAATAGCTCTTGAAGATCAGGAAAAAATGACATTCACATGTCCATACGGTACATTTTTTTATCGATGAATGCCCTTTGGATTATGTAATGCTCCTGCAACGTTCCAGCGCTGCATGATGGCCATCTTTGACGAACTCGTAGAAGATATCATCGAGGTATTTGTGGATGATTTCTCAGTATTCGGTAACTCTTTCCATCTTTTCCGTAAAAATTTAAAACGGGTTCTAATAAGATGTGAGGAAACAAACCTTGTACTTAACTGGGAAAAATGTCACTTTATGGTTCAAGAAGGTATTGTGCTAGGACATAAAATTTCTAGTAAAGGGATTGAGGTCGATAAATCTAAAGTCGAAATCATTAAAAAATTACCTCCTCCTAATTCGGTTAAGGCTATTAGAAGTTTTTTAGGACATGTTAGGTTTTATAGAAGATTTATTAAAGATTTTTCTAAAATAGCTAAGCCTTTGACCAAATTACTAGAAAAAGATATGCTCTTTAATTTTGATCAGGAATGTTTAGTAGCATTTAATACTCTAAAGGATAAATTGATTAATGCTCCAATTATAATAGCCCCTGATTGGAATTTACCTTTTGAACTAATGTGTGATGCGAGTGACTTTGCAGTAGGTGCAATTTTGGGACAGCGAAGGGACAAGAACTTTCAACCTATTTATTATGCTAGCAAAACTTTGACAGCCGCACAGGAGAACTACACTACCACGGAGAAAGAATTGTTAGCTGTGGTTTTTGCATTCGATAAATTTAGGCCATATCTAATATTGTCTAAAGTTGTCATTTATACTGATCATTCTACCCTTCGCTACCTGTTAACTAAGACAGATGCAAAACCTCATCTCATTCGATGGATTTTGCTATTGCAGGAATTCGACTTGGAAATTCAAGATAAGAAAGGAGCAGAAAATCTCGCAGCTGATCATTTATCCAGGCTTGAAAATTCAAATACTAAAGAGCTAAATGAAGTGGAAATAAATGATTCTTTCCCTGAAGAAAAATCTTGAAACATTGCCACTCAAGACCAGCTGGAAGATATTACGGTGGCAATAAGACCGCACATAAAATACTTAAATCAGGTTTTTATTGGCCTACCTTATTCAAAGATTCCAACAGGTATGTTATTTGTTGTGACAAATACGAAAGGACTGGTACCATCTCTAGTTGTGATGAAATGCCTTAAACATATATGCTTTCATGTCAAATATTTGATGTTTGGGGTATCGACATCATGGGTCCATTCCCTAGTTCATTTGGAAATAAATACATCCTAGTAGCTGTCGATTATATGTCTAAATGGGTTGAAGCCCAAGCTCTGCCTACAAATGATGCTAGAGTACTGGTACGTTTCCTTAAAAAACTTTTCTCTCGATTTGGAACACCTAGATTAATCATCAGCGATAGGGGGACTCATTTCTGTAATGCCCAATTTGAAAAGACTCTCAAGAAATATAGAGTTTACCACCGAACAGCTACCCCTTACCACCCTCAAACTAGTGGCCAAGTCGAAGTGGCAAATCGAGAACTTAAACGTATCCTAAAAAAGCGGTAGGATTAAACAGGAAAGATTAGGCAATGAAAGTATATGACGCATTATGGGCCTATAGAACTACTTTTAAAACCCCCATAGGAACATCACCATACAAACTCGTTTATGGAAAAAGTTGTCATCTACCATTTGAGTTAGAACACAAAGCATTCTGGGCTATAAAATTTCTAAACTTTGATCCCAAACTTGCAGGTGAGAACAGGTTGATGCAGTTGAACGAGTTAGACGAATGGCGAACCTATGCATATGAAAATTCAAGACTATACAAGGAAGCAATGAAACTACGCCATGATGCTCAGTTAAAACAAAATAAACAATTTAAAGTCAGAGATCTTGTACTATTATATAACTCGAGACTCAAATTGTTTCCTGGGAAGATTAAATCACGATGGTCAGGTCCGTTTGTAGTCAAAACAGTTTTCCCATACGGCACCGTAGAAAGAAGTCACCCATCGCAAGGTACTTTCAAAGTCAATGGACATCGCCTGAAGCCTTACAACGGTGAGAAATTTAAAGATGATAGGGAGGAGCTACAGCTCCACGAATCTCCTTAAGTATACTCGCACGGTAAAGTCTAGCTTAGACTTTAAATAAACGCTTCTCGGGAGGCAACCCGAGCACTAACAATATTACTTTCTTTAAATTTTAGTTTTTAAATCTAACATACTAACGAAATCATTGAACACAGGCTTTTGCAGAACCACACGGTCAGGCACACAGGCGTGCTGTAGGCTGTGCACATACCACGGGATGCAACACGGCCATGCGATACGGTTGTGTGAAAACATGGAAAAAAAATTTCCCAACACGGGATGCGATAAGTAGCCACAGCCGTGCGACATGGTCGTGGGCGAAACTTCCTGAATAACACGAGTAGGAAACACGCTCGTGTTTTGAAACCGTGGGTAAACCTGTCAATTTAACACGGGCGTGCGCCTTCATACACGGGCGTGGGAGAAGCGAACGGAGATTGACACGGTCGTGCAACATGGTCGTGTACACCAATGCGCCTAATGTCAAAAATTACGAAAAGCACGGGCTGAGCCAATTTCTCTATAAACACCTATTATTTATTTTATTTTTATCTCTATATTTTGAAAGTATATTTTTTATTTCCTTTTAATACTATTTTATCCTGAGTTTTTACGATTTTTATTCTTCAGCTATTTCATTACGAGTAATTATGCTTCAGTTTACCTCTTAAAGAGTTCCTGATTTTATCACAATCATAAAGAGCTCCTCAGCTCATCATCACATAGGAACTAAAAACTCCACCGGGAAAGGTTCTCCACGACTGCCATGTCCTGCTCGACCACAACCATAGCCAACTTCAGCTATAATATTCTTTTGGCGTAGGACTTATGGACTAATGAACCTCTACCACCGCCGGAGTATCCTCCTCCACCCTTATGCTGATTATTCTCCAAAACTCTAGTTCAAGGAAATCCATTCATCACTCAGGAACTTTCACTTCTCTCCCTTTCTTATTTTTATATTCTTTCCTATATATATATATATATACCTTTGTACATTGAGGGCAATGTACATCTTAAGTGTAGGGGGAATATTCATTTCACTATCAGAAAAATCCCTGAATGATTGCCTTGTTCTCTTGAAAAGCTCTCATATCATGTTTAGGATAAATTTTGATTGATTTATAACTTTTATTGATATATCTTGAATTAAAACATAGGCATTTATTTATTGAGGATTTAAACTTTAAAACATTAGGGAATCAAGCATGATAAGTTGATTTTTGAGGAATTAAAAACTTTTAGGTTGTTTCCCCAAGTTTAGGTATTATCTTGAGTTGGGTTCACAAGTTTTAAATATTAAAAAGCCATAATTTTTGTGAGATCTTGAGCCTTTAGAGCATCTATTATTTCTTTCATGCTCACTTTCATTATGAGTACGTCAGTATTGAATTGCTATTCTAGAACTTGCTTGATTATGCATGTCAAGACCACACCATTTGATTTGATATGTCAAAATGATAAAGGCACTTAGGTTTAGCCCACTCACTCCATAAAAGCCTACCTTCACAATTAACCCTTAGTGAACACCCTTGAACCTAACAACCCATTCATTGTTTTACCCTCAATATTAACCCATAACTCATTATTGTTGAAATCCCTAAATTAATTTGATCCCTTTTTTTTTCGAGATTTGAGTTGGAATAATTTCTTAGGTATGTTTTATTTTATTTTGTAATTTGACTTGTTCTTAAAAAAAATGTGTATACATATTAGTAGTAGTGATCTTCTGAGCTAAAGAAGTTAAATTTCATATTCTGAGAAAAAGCTCTATTGTACGCAATTGTTGATTAGTCATTTTTCTAGTTAGGAAATTTTTCAATTCAATATCGATTCTAACCCTTTCATTCAGCTTGTGACCACACCCTCTAACCAAAGCCACGTTACAACCCTCTAAAGACCTTTTGATTGATGTTTCGTCTCAATTTATAGTGGTGGAGATTTGGTTTTCATGAAAGCCTATGGTAATGACTCTTCATTATTGACTATTGAGTGCTTCATTTTATTGTCCTTAAACACCTTGAGTGATTTGAGTGAATCTTTAGTGAGGATGTGAAACTCTGTGATATTTTGAATTAAAGGTAATTACTTTAATAAGGGGAGACACCTATGTTTTCATGATAAAATGCTCAACTTGGTATGTTTGAAACTTTGATGTTCTTTCAGTTGAATTTTCAATGTATGATTACCTATAGATTATTTTGAGATATGATTGATAGAAATTATAAGCTGAGAAGAATTTATTTTGATTATGAGTTGAGGATTTTGCTTGAGGACAAGCAAATGCTTAAGTGTGGGGGTATTTGATAAACTGTAACTTATACATATTTTTGCCCCATGCTTAACACATTTTATGAATGATTTTTCCTTGAAATTGGTGAATTCGATGCTCCTAATGCCTTAATTTCATGTTTTCTACTTAGGCAAGCATAGGAGAGCGAAAGGAACGAGAAACGGGCCAAAAACGGAGGAAATAGGCCAACATACGAAATCAATACGGCCTGGACCTCCTCACATGGGTAGACCACACGGTCGTGTCAATTTGGCAGAATCGAAGCACGACTCACACGGGTGGACCACACACCCGTGCCTATTTAACAGGCTTGACTACGGCCTTGAGCAATCACACATTGGCGTGTCACACGGGCGGGTCACATGGGCATGTCCCTACCGAGCCCAAGTTTAGTCCAATTCGAAAAAGGCCAATTTTGAGGGTTTTTTAGGCATTCCAAAGCCTATAAATACACCCTAGAGGAGGAGGAAAAGGGACACATAATGAGGGAAGTAGGGAACTGCTCAAGGAAAGCCGATTGATCCATCTCAGAAGCTGGATTCATCATCAAAACTAAATATCTCCCCTCAATTTCCCTTCAGGAGTTTTGGGTTTTTCTTTATGTTTTGTATTCATTATTCTCATGAAATGTTTTCCTTTTTAGTTATGAACTAAATCCCCTAAATACCAAAGGGGAATGAAACCTAAGACGAATCTTGTTATTATTTTCTGAATTGTATGATAAATATTTGGCTTGTTCTTAATTCTTGTCTTGATATTCCATGATATTGATTCAAGTTAAGCTCTTATTCTAAGGAGGAATAGACCCTGTCTAAAGAGTACATTTGTCATAATTAAGCAGAGTTGGTTGCGCACCTAGAGATAGGGTGACAAGATTTTTCCGGATTAGGGTGAAACCTAATAAGGGGATCCATAGATTGAGTTAATGCAACCCTAGAGCGTTAATTAGAAAGAGATTTCAATTATTCAACCTAGGGTTAGACATTGTTAGTCTCGAGAGGGATAATAGTATAACTTATGGATTTCTACGGATCAAGTCAAATGAATAAATCGTCCGATTCAGAGTCAAATAACAAGTGAAGTCTAGGTGGATTTTTCCTTGGTATTGTCTTAATTCAATCATTTTTCCAAAAGTAATTCTCCAATTCTATTTTCTGCAAATTCTTAGTTTAGTTAATTAGTTAGTTAAAACAAACCCCATTATTCTTAGGCTAGATAATAAAAAGACAGTCATTACTAATACTTTTAGTTCCTTTAGGTTCGACAACCCGGTCTTGCTAAAGCGATAATACTGTTCGATAGGTACACTTGCCTTCATCGTGATAATAGTTAGTTTCAAGAACGATTAATTATAAATTTATAAAACTTATCACACAAAATCACGATCAATATTGAGTACCTTTCGTGTCCATTTTGTTCTCGACTTTGCATTGCCCTACAAACCTCCTGTCAAACCGATTCTTTTCTCTCCTCTACCTTTTCACACTTTTTCCGAATATTTCCTTCCTCTTTCTCAAACTCTTTTGGTTGTTAGCTTCGGTCTTTAGCTGATTCTCCTTGCCTCTTGCTCCCTTTTTCTTTTCTCTTCTCCCCTTTCTCTTAACTGGTTCCTTCTTGACTGAATACTTCTAGTTCTTTCATCTTCACTGTGTCGATTCTTCATTGCTCTCTACAAATTTTGGTGGTAGCTAAAACTATTTCATTACTTTCTATTTTTTTCTCTTTCTGTTACTCTAATAGTTTTCTTATAATAATATTTTCTTTTACTGCCGTTAGTGGCTAGGGGTGTGTCGTGATAAGCTATTGCCTCTATCATAGCAGGTGATCTTTTGGGGGTATTAGGCCGATTATTTCCCTTCCCTATATCCGGCTTTGTGTTTTGGGAGTTCTCGAAAGGCCTATAATCAGTTTCCTACAGCGGTGGAAGGGTGCAAGCCTGAATCTGCTGATTGAGGAAGGTTGGCATGCTCTAGTGTGGTATGCACACTTTTGCAAACAGGTGTGTAAAACATTACCCCTACTCGTAAATCGACAAATGCCGAAATAGGTGACTGTCGACGCTACACAAGTGTGAGCTCGCTCATGTGGTAAACTGAACGCATAGACATGAGCATTTGATCGTAAAGGCCACCATGAGCGATTTCATGGGCTTAGGCCGTTTTGGGCCATGTTGGGCTGAAATGGGCAGTATGGGCCCTATGGGCACATGGGCCCCACATTGGTAAACCACACAAACGTGTGGAGAATATTGGGCCAGGTTGTGTAATCTACATGGCCAAGGCCATTTCTGGACTATTGAGGCTATACGGGCGTGTAGGCCCACATGGGCCCACATATGGGCCTTGGGCCCATTTTCGCTGTTTGACTATTAAGGTTGCACGGGTCGTCCGAGACAACTTTGGACCTTCTGTTGGGTCAGTAAGCGTACCTGGACCCTTAATCGGTAAAGTGATTATTTTTCCCTTATGGGGTAAAATGACAGTTTTGCCCTTATGAGGTAAAATGATTGTTTTGCCCTTATGAGGTAAAAGGACTGTTTTACCCTTATGTGGTAAAATGACTGTTTTGCCCTTATGTGGTAAAATAACTATTTTTCCCTTATGAGGTAAAATTACTGTTTTGCCCTTATGTGGTAAAATGAATGTTTTGCCCTTTTATAGTAAGATGACTATTTTACCCCTATGTGATGTATGTTTATATTTTAGCATGCTATTGTAACTGTATTGAATACATGTATAATATTATGACATGTTGCATGATGCATTGCATAGGGATGGGTTTTTATATGATTGGAGGAAGTGTATTGTATTAGCAGCTTTGCTGCAAATCACTGGTGGCTCTAAGCCTATTATACTGACAGCTCTGCTGCAAAAACTGTTTAGTGCCGCAACCAGTGCTACATGGAGTGTAGGGATGGGTGGGTTGATTTTATCTCTACATGGAGTGTAGGGTTGGACGGAGATGGAGTGTAGAGGCTAGATGGGTAGGACTTGCATACTGTTTACTGTTACTGCATTATTTACTATTATTGCACTGTTATTGTTACTGCACTACTTACTGTTACTGCAATGGGCCAAGGCCCGAAGACATGACTGTTTCTATATTGAGATGGGCTAAAGCCCAAATTGATATTGTCACTGTTACTAAAAAGGGCTTAGGCTCAGACTATGCTTGTTTTCTGACTGTTTGCTTATATGGGATTACACATAGAGTTTTCGTAAACTCACTCATCTGTTTAACGGTACAGGTAATCCCCAGCCTTAGGCGGATCGGTGCTTCGAGGGACTCAATGGTGGCCACACAACTACACTAGCTTTCTTATTTTATTTTTAATTTATAAGTAATTTAATTTGGGTATTTATTTATGTAATAAGACCTCTATGGATTTTAACTTAAATTTGGGTTTTTTTATTTTCTTAGGTTATAACTGCTAGCAGTAGGAAAGACGCATGTTTTAAAAAATAATTTTTTCCCTAAACACCTCGTTTACGCGACATATTTTAAAAGCTTCCACAACAAACAATGTTTTAAAAAGTAATAACAATTTTAATATGATTAGCATTTTGCTAAACGACTTGATTTTTAAACTAAACGAACCTTTATAAGAACACACAAAGAGGATAAGTTGAAAATGGGTTTTACAATATCGTACTTTGTGAAAAACACGTCAATGTGACATCGCCAGATTTGGAAATAACGTCTAGGCCGTGTTTGGGGTGTTACAAGGGTGCCAACGATGATCAGGATAACAAGGAGGAGGAGGAGACCCTAGTCATGCCACTAGACTATGAGCGAGTATTTCGACCAGACCACTCATCGATGAAGGGTGTGGTGATTTGTGACTTGAGCTATCACAACCTGACCCAGACTTCGAAAAGGCAGGCTATAAAAGCGTCGGCAAGGTGCGAGAGGGGCAAGGCCCAGATGATGGAGGAGTCAGAATCAGAGTTTGACTAATTCTTAACATTTTATTTTTATATTTGAAATTTGTACTTTATATTTATTTGGGATGATTTTGAATTTTTATTTTAGTTTTAATTAGTATGGATTTATTAGTTTATATATAAAAATATTTGGGTGCTTTAATTTTTTTTAAGAACCCCATATTTTTTACAGCACTACAAGATTGAGCCAAAACTAAAAGGATGTAACACCTCTTACCCGTATCTGACACTGGAACAGGGTATGATTCATTACCAGACTTAAACTCAAGTAAACATTCGAAATCAGGGCATAAATTTCCACTCAAATTTAAATCTTTTCGAAAACAATCATATCGTCCCTTAAACGAGCCTACGAGGCCCAAAACATGCTTTGGAAGTGATTTGGGACTAAACCGAAAACTTTTGAAAACTTCCCAACACTTAGAAAATTTTTCATCAAAACAGGGGTCACACGCCCGTGTGGCTTGGGACACGCCCATGTGGCTTGGGACATGCCCGTGTGGGTACGCTATGTGATCACACACACCCGTGTCCCTAACTCGTGTAACTCTCTGCTTATGACGTTATCAACCAATTGAAGTCACATGACCAAGTCATACACCCGTGTGCTTAGGCCATGTGGGTGATTTAATTTTCATAATTTTTCATAAAATAGGTGCAGACTTCACACTCCCTAGACACACACCCATGTCCCTAGGCCGTGTCCTTCATACGGCTGAGACATACGGTCGTGTCTTTGCCCATGTGGCCAATTCGAAGCTAAAATTCAACATGCAGGGGACACACGGCCAGATCACACACCCATGGGACAAGCTATGTGGACAAAAATAAGGTTATTTACCAAGCCATTTTACCACCCTTACTTGCACCAACCTACACAACAACAAGCAACACCAATCCAATCATATACACACAACCAATATAACCATAATCAAGTCATCCACACATTAATTACATGTTATTTTCTATTTCATGCAACATCTCATACCTATCATCTCAATCCATGCAAAAATCCACATCCATGAAAAACATCTTCATATTCATATATACTTAATCAATATTAGCCAATTTCAATGGCTATTTACAAAATGAATCATCAACCATCATAAGCCAACACATTTAGCCAAATCGAATATGACACATAACAAAATGACCAAGTCCCTATACATGCCATACTCAAAATATTGAAACCAAGTATACCCAAAACAATTGTTTGATAGTGTGAATCCAGCTCCGACGTCCCTCGATCCCTGAGCTATCTTGGCGACACTATAAGGAATGGAAAGAAAAAGGGAGTAACCTTTAAAGCTTAGTAAGTTTGCAATCAAATAATAAGCAACATAAATCATTCATTAAACATATAACTACTCAACATAAGTTAACATAAATATCATCATGTATCTTAGGCATAACTTACTCATTAGATTTCTTACCAAGAGTTCATCTCATACTAAAGTCCATATTCATGAGTGTTACATACATACCTATACCAACTCGTAACATAGTCACATACTTTGTCATCTTTGACATACTCTTCAAATTACCTATTGAACACTTGGAATACTATCGAATACACGAAAGGTCTTGCACATAAGTGCTACATACGTATCCAATGCTACCTCATATCTCATAACACATGGGCTCACACACGAGCTAATCATGGGTCTACTCACACAAGCTGTCAATCAAGACGTAACTACACGGGCTACTCATACAAGCTGTTAGGTATCCACAACACATGTCGGACTACCCAGGCACCAGTAGGACGTACATGACCAGCACCCGGATTCACATAGATCACATAACACATGATTTCCTACTGACATGTCACTCGTATCCTAATCTATTCCTAAGGTTCAAACGGGGTTTCTCACTTTTCATTTCATTGTCAAACGTATCCACATTGTCATTTATACAATTCATGCATAATAAAACATATAAAAATACAAATATAACATTACCTTTATTTACACATGAACTTACCTTAGTACAAAATGGTAGGAAATAGACCTAATCGTCAATAACCTTGTTCTTCCATCGATCAAGGTCCAAACTTTATTTTTTTATCTATAATAGCAAATTTAACTTTTTTAATTATCACATTACTCAATGCTGTCCAAAAATCAACTTATGGAAAAATTATATTTTTGCCGTTAAACTTTGACATATTTACAAATTCGTCCTTAGGCTCATAAAATGAAATGTATCCATTTTCTTTGTTACCCAAGCCCATCCGAACCTAAATCGTGCTCATAATAGCCCACATTTTTCATCAAATCACATTTCTACTGCTCATTTTTACAACTTTTACAAATAAGTCCTTTTTATGCATTTTCACTAAAAATCACTTAGTAAAAGTTATCTATCACAACTTAAACATACAATATCTTCCATTAAACATCAAAATACATGCATGTCACACATGGGTAAATTTTTAAACATGAGCCCTACTTCAAAATAATGGTAGAAATAGGTAAATCGAGTTACGAGGACTTAAAAAATGTAAAGAGCATTAAAAACGGGGCTAGGATGCACTTACAATCAAGCTTGAAAGTTGAAGAAACCCTAGCTATGGAGCCCTTATGAAATTCGGCCAAGGTAGAAGAAAGATAAGCAAATTTTGACTTGATTTTCCCTTTTTATTCTTTTATTTACCAAATGACCAAAATGCCCTTAATGCCTTTCTTTAAAATTTTATCTCACCATGTCCATTTTAGTCTACTAACTTAACAAATGGTATAATTATCATATAAGGACCTCTAATTTAAAATCTCATAGCAATTGGACACCTCTAGCATGTAGAACTCAACTTTTACACTTTTTACGATTTAGTCCTTTGACTAAATTGAGTGCCCAAACGTCAAAAATTTCGAACGAAATTTTCACGAAATCATTCTGTGAAACTGTAGACCATAAAAATATAATAAAAACAAATTTTACTATGTCAGATTCATGATCTCAAAACCACTATTCTGACTAGCCCCAAAATCGGGCTGTTATAAAGAATGAGTAGTTCCACCAATTGAGTTGCACGCATCACGCCAATCGGGCAACCTCTTCCCTTATATTTTTATTGCACATTAGGGACAATGTGTCAAATAAAGTGTAGGGGTGACCTAGGAAAACTTTTAATTTTTTATGTTATATTACTTCATTTTCTTTCTTATATTACTTCATTTTCTTTCTTTCATCTATAGTTTTTAATTTTTTTTATTGCATGTTTGATTTTGTGCTTAAGCTTGTAGAAATACAAGTGATTGGTTAAGATCATAAACATAGGTTGTTTGTTTAAATTGTAACTTTAATCTGAAATTGAATAATTTAGGTTGTTTATATTCAAACTAATTAGTTCAGTTTATTAAACTGTAAATAGGAAAAAAGATATTAAATATACCAAGTGATAAAGGTAGATACGAACAGTTAATTATATTTGTAGAAGTATAGGATGTTCGAATTAAAAAGAAAATACTCATTAAAATTCATGGTTATTGAAACGGTGCAATATGACTAGTATAACCCTTACAAAAAGTGCCTAAGAAAAATCTCAATCATATTGGCACAAACAAATGAAAAAAGTCATAAGGGATTATACGGGGAAATATTATTGCATTAAAGTTCAAAATATGTACAAAAATAAACTGAGTAGGCAAAAAAAATCAAACTAACTATACCCTGCAAAAATAAATACTACATTCTTATATACATTTTGATGGAGACATATTAAATTTCTTTAACTTGTTTACTTTGTAATTTATTGAACTAATCTGTTTAGGCGTAAATAATTGTGAGTTGTTTAAATTTCTAGCTAGAGTTATATATTAGGCAAATTTTCCTGGTGTTGATGCTCTGATCTAATCTCGTGTATCAAGCCTGCTCGAGTACATAGTTTAGCTATAATTTTTATTTTGATTTCATTTAGTTTGCTTGAGGACAATCAAAGACATAAGTGTGGGGGTATTTGACCTGCCGTCAAATGTAGTAGCTAATTCAAGTCAATTCTGTATTTAATGAGCTTGTTTTCTAGGCAATTTAGGATTTTATATTTCATTACCAGTGTTTAGGCCTTAGGATTAAATATTACTAAAATAAGTGTAACAGCTCGTTTTTAGTGAACTAGGAACAGTGGTTTCGAGACCACAAATCTAAGGTTGAAATTTTTATTTTATTATTATTTTATTATGTACAACATGATAGAATTACCGTATAAAAATTTCGTTAAGAAATTTTACCATTTACATGCTTAATTTGATAAAAGGACTAAATCGCGTAAAGTACAAAAGTTATGTTCTATTAGCTAAATGTATTAAATAGCTATAGCACTTTAAATTGGAGGTCCTTATATCATAATTAACCCATTAATGAGTTAGTGGAATGTGTTGGCTTGGCACTTGAGTAATTTTTAAATGTTTTAAAGGTTAATTAAGTAATTAGGTTATTAATGATAAAAATAAATAAAACAAATTTATCATCATCTTCAATTGTCATCATCCATCGATTTTCATAAGAGAGAGAATTAATTTTTAGGCTTGATATTCGACCAAGCTTCCATTGCCCATATTGGTATGATTTTTGTCTCATTTTTTATTTTTTTTACGTTTTTGGGATCGTTGTAGCTTAATCTAGCTAGCCGAGGGACCAATTTTTGAAACTGTTAAACTATTAGGGTTTTACCATTGATGAATATGTTTGATTTTGGAAGTTTGATGATAAAAAATGATTGGTTGTTGTTAGATAAACAACTTTTGCTAATGAATTTTTAGTGAAATTGTCAAATAAGGATTAAATTGAAAAATGTGACAAATTCATGGTTAAATTTGTAAATTAGTGAATTATATTGAATTGGATTAAATTTATTCGTATAGATCCAATCAAACCTCGTACAGAGTTAGATCGATGCAAAGAGAAAATCTCAGATTAACGGCCTCCATATCTATGTATACTCGTCGAGGTAAGTTTGTGTAATTAAATTATGCATTTATATGATTTAAATTGAAATATATGTTTGTGAATTGTGTGATTTCCATGTATGAGTACCGATAGCATATCTGACGACATACGATGACTACCGAGCCCCTTTTGAACAGTAGGAATTCGTAGGATACAAATCACACATCATTGGGGTTACCAATTTTAGCTCGTGTAAGCTTACCGATACTTAGCTCGCATGAGCTTACTGTTATTCAACTCGGAGGAGCTTACCATTATTCAGCTTGAAAGAGCTTACCGTTTACAGCTCGTAAGAGCATACTGGTCTAGAGCTCGTATAAGCATACATGTATAGGAACTGACGGATTACAATTCAGTACACCTCGTGTGTGCTACCTGAGTATCCAATGATATTCTAAATGGTTCGACGGGCACAATTCTATTACGAGATTTTATGAGTTCAATACGAGCTATTACAGGTATTTACATGAAATACATGAAAGTGATGTTACATGATACATTTATATATGAAATGAATGATACATGTATATGAAATGTGATTACTCATTGAATTCATCCATGTGTATTGGATTTTATATGTTATTTACATGGCTATTATGTTGATCAAAATGTGTTTAGGCTTTTGGCCAAATTGGTTGGGATATGTTATGTTTACTTACCTAAATTGTGGTTAAATGTTAAGTTAAATTCTATGTTATACGAACTTATTAAGCTTACATGCTTACTCTGTGTGTTTTTCGTGTTTTACAGTGCATCAGAAGCTCGTTCAAGTTGGAAGCCTGTCGGAGCTATATCACACTATCCATCGGCTCATTCGGTACTTTTAGTTGGTTATTTATGGTTATAATAGCATGTGTAGGTTGTTTTGGCTATTGTTGGCCTATATGTATTTTGTTGAGATTAGCCACTTATTTGGCTTGTGTTTTCTCACATTTTGGTTTGAGCATATTTGCCTTGTATGGTTGATGTTTGGTTTGGGTTATGGTTGAATGGTGAAAGGTAAAATGTTAGCTAAATTTGCATTTTATACATGTGTTTTGGGATGTGATGAATTGATCATGAATTGGTACCTTTATATGTAAGGTATATATATCTAAATATTGATAAACCGTAATTTATACATATTTTTACCCCATGCTTAACACATTTTATGGATGATTTTCCCTTAGAATTGGTGAATTCGATGCTCCTAATGCCTTAATTTCATGTTTTATACTTAGGAGAGCATAGGAGAGCGAAAGGAACGAGAAACAGGCCAAAAACAGAGAAAATGGGCCAAAGTACGAAATCAACACGACCTGGACTTCCTCACACGGGCAGACCACACGGCCGTGTCAATTTGGCAGAATCGAAGCACGTCTCACACGGGTAGAACACACGTCAAGACCACTACTTTTTGACGAAAAAATCGATCGCACAGTTCGCAAAAACCAAAGAGAAATAAGGCAAAGCTTAAGATACACAGAGAATGAGATAGAGGACGATATTCAAACCCCAACCAAGGAAATGGCTGAAAACCAAGAAAATCCGCTACCTCCTGCGATTGCTGTTAATCAGAATCCTACTCTGCACACTATGTATGATTATGCTAAACCTACTTTAATAGGAACTGAGTCAAGTATAGTTAGGCCTACTATTGCTGCAAATAATTTTGAACTAAAACCTAACACTATTCAAATGATACAGCAATTTGTTCAGTTTGATGGTTTGCAAGATGAGGATCCAAACACCCACTTGGCAAATTTCCTGGAATTCTGCGATACATTTAAAATTAATGGCGTTTCTAACGATGCCATTCGTCTTCGGTTATTCATTTTTTCATTGAGGAACAAAGCTAAACAGTGGTTGAACTCGTTACCACGAGGGTCAATTACTACTTGGGAACAAATGACCAAAAAAATTTATTAAAATATTTTTCGCCGGCTAAAACAACCAAATTACGTAATGATCTCTCTTCGTTTGTGCAGATGGACTTAGAAACTCTTTACAATGCATGGGAGAGATACAAGAACCTACTGCAAAGGTGTCCTCACCATGGATTACCTCTATGGTTGCAAGTTCAAACATTCTACAATGGTGTGAACCCCTCGACAAGGCAAATGATTGATGCAGCAGTAGGGGGAACCATCAACAACAAAACACCTGAAGAGGCCTACGAATTTATTGAAGAGATGTCACTGAATAACTATTAGTGGCAAGTCATGAGGACTAAGCCAACTAAAACAGTAGGCGTTTATAACGTTGATTCGGTTACTATGCTGTCAAACCAGGTAGAACTTCTAAATAAAAAGATTGATGGTTTACTTGGTTCTACTCAGGTACATCTAGTAATGAGGTGCGAGACGAATGAAGGAGGAGCATGCACAGAGTATCAACCCTTCAACCCTAGTATCGAGGAGGAACAAGTCTAATATATGGGTAACAATAACTCTATATCCCAAAATAACCCATATAGTAACACTTATAATGCAGGTCAGAGGAACCATCCCAATTTCTCGTGGGGTGGTCAAGGAAATCAAAGACCACAACATCTTTCGGGTTTTCAACAACCACCCTATCAACAGGAAAAGAAACTGAACCTAGAAGAGATGCTGTCTAAATTTATCTCGGTGTCAGAAACCCGTTTCTAGAACACTGAGACAGCACTTAAAAATCAACAAGCGTCGATCCAATGGCTCGAAACTCAGATAGGCCAGTTTTCCAAACTAATCTTCGAATGACCACAAGGTAGCTTGCCAAGTAAAACTGAACCCAACCTAAGGGAACAAATGTAACGCCCCCATACCCGAGACCATCGCCGGAGTCGAGCACGAGGTGTTAACGGACTTAATTCATTATTAAACAGCTCAAACAATTTATTTTAGAATTTCCAGACAAGCTAACTAACTGCATCATAGTCGCTAAAAAATCCATATCTCATGTTAAGAAATTCAAAATCAAATTATGTGAATTTTTCCTGAAAATAGACTCATATATATACTTACTAAATTTTTTCTAGAATTTTTGGTTGGGCCAATTAGTACATTTTATTAGTTAAAATCTCCCCTTGTTTCAGGGTTTAGCTACTCTGACCCCTATGTATTACGGATCAGATATATCCCTTTCCAGAGTTTCAATGACTATGACGTTTGTTTCTCATAAAACTAGACTAAATAAGGATTTCATACATGTAAGGTAAAACTCCTAATTGTTTTTTTAAAATTTATGGTGAATTTTTAAATTTATAAAAGGGGATTCAGAAATTGCTCTATCCCTATTTTAGAAAAACGTAAATATTTCATAAAATACAATCTTTTACATATTTTTTTTCTTCCACATGAAAATAGGTTTATTTAGCTTCAATTCCATATTTTATTCATCATCTAATTCTATCTATACTATTTTTAGTGATTTTTCAAACTCGCATCACTGCTGCTGTGTGATTCTATTTTATAGCCAATTTCACCATTTTATGGATTTCCATATATTAGTTAGCACATAAAGCATACATGTTATCAAATATAATCTCGATTAGCCACTCCAATAGCTAATCATTCTCAAACATTTACATGCCATCCATGAGCTATATCATAAGATTATATACACAAAAGGATTATAACGCTATACATGCCATATTCCCAAAATATGCAAGCCATCATACCGAGATGGTCCGTTGATAGTGTGAGCGTGCCTCCAACCGTCCTGATCTCCAAACTGGCTTGTCAAAGCTACAAGGAATGGAAGAGAGGGAGTAAGCATAAATGTTTAGTGAGTTCACATGCAAATAACAAATAACTTAACAAAGCAATTATACCAACCAACATTAGCATAATATCACCAAAACATGTATTACATTTCTATTCATCATTCATCGTCTTAGTACATTATTGTTGTCGTATCAAGTCTCAACCCGAGGGTTAAGTACATACCTGTCCAAAGTGCCCATTCCACAACACTTACCAATATGTCACTTGCATCTTAAGTATTCTTCCATTTCACTAGAATTTTACTCGTTGAATACATCAGAATATAACTCGGATATATGGAAAGTTTGCACATAAGTGTCACATATGTAGCCAAGCTACCATGTAACCCACCTATAAGCGAACTCGGACTCAACTCAACGAGCTCGGGCGTTCGCATCCATAAGTGAACTCAGACTCAACTCAACGAGTTCGGATGCCTAGTTACATTTCACGAACTCGGACTCAACTCAATGAGTTCGGACATTCGCATCCATAAGTGAACTCAGACTCAACTCAACGAGTTCGGATGCCCAGTTACATCTCACGAACTCAGACTCAACTCAACGAGTTCGGACGTTCGCATCCATAAGTGAACTCAGACTCAACTCAATGAGTTCCGATGCCCAAATATCTGAATCTATTCCTAAAGTTAAACGGGACTTTCCTCGTTCGTACTTCTTTACCATTCTCCTTGGAATACCAATGACGATACTTCGGTAATCTTTCACATTTTTCACATAATTCATAAAATTTTTGCATGTTGTCCAACAATGATCACCAAGCATAGAATTGCATGATAACAATCATAATATCGTATAAATAGCATTAAATGATTTAAAATAACGGTTATATTACAATATTTACATATGAACTTACCTCGATACAAAATGAGAATAGTCGAGCCTATTCCTCGTAAACTTTATTTTTCCCCTGATCTCGACTCGAACCTCTTTTCTCTTGATCTATAATACCAAATTAATTTATTTAATACACACATTCATCAAAACAGCCCCTAATACGAACTTTGGAAAAATTACCATTTTGCTCCTAAACTTTCACATATTTACACTTTTGCCCCAAGGCTCGTAAATTAAACTTCATCCTATTTTCTTATGTTTTATGACATGATGATCATTTTTCCCTTCTATAGCAACATCAAATTCACACTCTAACATGTACTTATGAATATTAGGTATTTTTACCGATTATGTCATTTTACTCGTTTTTACGAAAAATCACTTAGCAAAAGTTGTTTAACACAATCTCAAACTTCATATTCTACCATAAAACATCAAAATTCATACATATCATCCATGGTTAAAATTTTAAATATAAACCTTAGCTCAAAATATTGGTAGAAATAGTTAAACCGAGCTACGAGGATTTCAAAAATGTAAAGAACATTAAAAACGGGCATAGAAATCACTTACAATCAAGGCTGAAAAGTGTTGAAACCCTAGCTATGGTGGAGAGAAAATTTTGGCAGCAACTTATGGAGAAGATGATCATTTTTGTGTTATTTTTCCCATTTTATTTCATTTAATATTCAAATGACCAAAATGTCCTTCCTTACTAAACTTTCAAAAATTCCATCCATGTCCAATTTGTCCATAAACTTAGAAATTGGTCATTTAAGACCTCCTAATTAATATTTCAAAGCAATTTCATACTAGAAACTTCTAGAATGCAAGTTTTGTAACTTATTCAATTTAGTCCCTAACTTCAAATTAAGCACTTTATGCATAGAATTTCTTCACGAAATTTTCACACAATCATGCAATCATATCATAGACCTCAAAATAATCATAAAATAATTATTTCTATCTCAAATTTTTGGTCCTGAAACCACTATTTCGATTAGGCCCTAATTCGAGATATCACAACTCTCTCCCACTTTAGGGATTTTCGTCCCCGAAAATCTTACCGGAAAAGTGGTCTTCATTTAGATTCCTCAATTTCATATTCAGTGTCGAAAGAACTTTCACTCAGGCGGTGCCTCCAATATATCTCTTTAATTTCTCATATATTCTAAAAGCCTACGACTCATCTCTAAATTGTTCTTAAATTTTCAACCCTTTTCAGTTTCCCTTGTCATCTTGACATAAAACCTAGATCTCAATTTGGTTAATGGAGACTAGAATTCCAAGAAATCCAACAATCAAAGGGACCTGCACTCTTCCAAAATAATCATACAGATTTTCATCATCAATAAATCACAATCCAATAACATCTGAATCAAATTACAGTACACGTCATTACTCTCTGAATGAATAGGCAAATTTTCACTGTAAGCTTCATACAATTCTTTCTGTATAAGCCTCGGAATAATAATACCATGAATCAGATCCAATCTAAAATTCAACATCAGAAGTTGATCCTCACTGTACTCTTTTAGTTTACTACTCACTATCACATTTTCCTCTTTCCGCTACGGAAATAATTCTGATATAGCCTCGAAAATAATCATTCTCATTCTCATCCTAATATCAATACTGGCAAAGATAATTCTGGTAGATCTTGATACTCGTCTTTAACCCCATCAACAACTCAAATTTTCTGTGACATCCAATGCTCCAAACTATCACATTACCTTATTTTCATGAAACACATCACCATTCATACAACAGTGCATTACTGAAAATTAGGAAATCTTTACTCAATGCAGACTAGTACAGTTCAGACGTTTTGGTTAGCAATATTCTCATCTGTCCAAACTTTGCTAACATACAGCTTTCGTAAGATGAAAACTTTATCATTCTTAGTAGCTTCAACTCATATCAAAATTTTCTAAAAGATATACACTTCTCGTTCAGACTATTTGCCTTTTACTCGTAAAGAAATGAAATTCTATTGTCAGACTTGAAAAAAATGATCCTGACATAATTGTCATATGAAATCTTTCAAATAAATAATTCACACAAATTAAACACCCGAGACGATCTAAACACCGTTGAATGACATTTCAAGTAATCCTTTCTTCTAGTTACTAAACAATTCATCATGCAGCCCTTTACTATTCATTTCTTACGCTAATCAAAACCATCTCAATTGCATTAGCTCAAGTAACCAAAATATCTCAATTGAAGTCATTAATTATAATTGACTTACTTGAGAGAAGTAATCCACCATACTGATTGAAACTCGCACTTTAATCACTTATGCCTTTACTGTTGTCAAATCCTTACACGAAAATTTGAGAATTTCCAATATTAAAATCACACATTACCAAGATCAAATTAGAAGTATAGTCATGCTTGTCATGATTATCACGAGTTGAAAACGCACTTCGAACATAAGTCATAATTGACAAATTATAGAATAAAGATAATAAGAAAACCGAATAAAGAAATCCAAGATTGAGAAACCCAGAATAAAGAAACCCAAGATACGATAATATGTCAGAAAATAGAAAACCAAACTCATAGGAAAATATAGAAGATCTCGAAAATTCCTCAGAGAAAAGAAGTCCAGAAGAAAACATCATTTAATCTCACTAGAATCAAATATAACAAGAACAATGTATCTTCCCATACATATATATCAAATGGAGCATTAAGTAGAAGAAACAATATCATAATATCATACATATCCTCTCATAAATTATTATCAGACGAAAGGTAATAAAATGCCCGAGGAAATACAGTAATACAAATTATAAACCAGTCGGACTACCAATGCATCCATCTAACACCAGGATTAGAAAACATCCCCATATAAAAAGAATTTCTTCAAAAGATCAACAGCCATAGAAATTTTTTTCTGAGAACGGATAAATATATAGAACATCTCAGAAGAAACTGTTAAATCTGTCCAGCCGTAATTGTCACACTCAGATATTACACATTTCAAATATCATTTCCCACAACTAGTTCTGCCATCACAAATTTCATGTTAGACCTTTCACTAAAGAAGACCAGTTCTGAATAAATTTTTATTTACACTTTTCTCGACCTTGTACCTGAGTAATTCAATTTACCAAAGTAAATTCATTCTTTAACTGGGACAGTGCATAGCTCCAATAATCTTTATATCAACTTAATACTTTTCTAGCTCTAACTTTATTTACCAACTCATTCTCAGTCTCTAATCATGTTTATGATTATTCTATCACTGAACTCTTTGGTTTCTCAACTAGAAACTTATTCAGTACAAATCTCATGAAATTCCATTATAAGCTCCACTTCGGTAAGGGGGAGGGTTTGTAGGGCCTCTGACTCGACTTTCTCATACATATACATATGACACAATTTCCATAATCATAACAATATCATCAAAATCATATCATTCATTCAGGCAATGCATCATTCATGTTGGTTTATACAAATTTTCTAGCTATCCCATTTAGACAAGTATACTTGCGCATGCATCCTATGTTTTCTGGATAGCTTGACTTATCCATTCATTTACTCAAACAAATAATACTCGTTACATCATATAAGGGCTAAACAAACATAGATATTTGCATCACAATCGCAACTTTCATTTCGTGCATCATCATATACATATCATTACAATCATATAATTCAGTCCAAACAATTTAACATAGATAAATTCATTTCATTATAATCATTTATCTTATAAAAAAATATCATTGACATTCATCAACATTCAACGTTCAATCAAGGCAATGACATTTTCATTCATCTCACGATATTAGGAACATTTACTCATACCTCTACGAATTTCTCGTTATCCCGTTCATCTTATCAAGTAAGCCAAGTGCACTACTGTAACAGCCCAATTTTCAGTAGTGTTAGAACTGTGATTTGAGATCACTAAATTCGATGAAGAAGTTAGAAATATTTTTGAATTAGTGAATTTTGTGATTTAAAAGAAATTATTAGGTAAATTGGGTCGAAAACGAGGTATCGAGACCTCGATATTATAAACTGAGCCGTAAATATTTTTATAAATATTTACGGAGTGTCAATAGGATAATATTAAAGTTTCGTTAAGAAATTTTAATGTTTCGATAGTTAATTATGAAAAAGGATTAAATTGCAATAGGGATAAAAGTTTAATTATAGATTAAAGAAAAGTTAAAAGGACCAAATAGGCAATTATGCCTTTTTCCAAAGTTGAGGTGGCATAAGTATAAAAATCTGAGATTTTTATGTGTTAAAAAAATATTATTATATTATAGTAATGATTATGTTTTTATATTATATTATCATTAATATATTATATTATATTATATATATACATAAAACAAAAGAAAGAATAGAAAAAAGAAAGAAAAGAAACAGAATAGAAGAGACGAAACAGAGAAAGAAACAGAGAGCAAAACGGGCAGAGAAGGAAGGAAAGAAAGAAAGAAAAAGAAAAAGGGAAATTTAAGGTTTTAAGGTTCCAAGCTCAATTGGTAAGTCAAATTAAGTCTTTTTCTTATAATTTTTGAGTTTTTGGAATCCTAGAGATAAATACTACTTGATTTATGTTGATATTTTGAAAGTTAGTAGATTGTTAGACATGAGTTATGTTGAATTAATTGATGAACTAGAGGTTAAAATGATTGAATTTTAAGTTAGAAGTTAGTAAAAGATTGATTTGTAAAATAAAATATAAGTTTTGAATTGATAGGGATTAAATTGAAAGAATCCCGAAATTAGGGATTTATGGGGAAATTGAAGAATTAAACTGAGTTTATAGTAAGAATTAAGAGAGAATATAGAGTTAGAATGCAAAAATAAAATTAGTATTGATAAGGGATTAAATTAGAATTTGATGTTGCCATAGAAGGAAAAAAATGTTCAGAATGTTATAAAACATAAGAATAAGAGATGAAGTTTAATTTCCGAGCCTTGGGGCAAAAATGTAATTATGTAAAAGTTTAGGGGCAAAATTGTAATTTTCAAAAAGTTAGAGTCGAGGGCTATTTTGATGAATGTGATTATTAAATAAGTTAAATTTACTATTTTAGATCAAGAAGTACGAAACTCGAGGTTAGACAAAGGGAAGAATAAAGTTGAAGACTAGGTTGGTAAATTTGGCTATAATTGGTACCGAGGTAAGTTTACGGTAAATAAATGCAATATTTCAATATTTATTATTAATGCTGTTAATTTCCAGCAATTATGAATTTATTTTATGAATTTATTTGATGATGATCCAAGCATGGAATGATAGAGAATTAAAATTTAAAAGTCCCGTTGATACATAAGGATGGTACTGGATACGAATGTCATGACATTTGGGTAAAGAGATCCCATGTAAGACCATGCCTGGGACATGGCATTGGCATCCTTAAGATCATGAGAGGTCCCCTGTAAGACCATGTCTGGGACATGGCATGGGCACCGAGACGAGAGGTCCCATGTAAGACCATGTCTGGGACATGGCGTTGGCACCGAGATGAGAGGTCCCCTATAAGACCATGTCTGGGACATGGCATGGGCACCATCACGAGAACATCCCATGTAAGACCATGTCTGGGACATGGCTTTGGTATGTTATTATCAGAAGAGACCCAAGTATCCTTATTATTCCAATGTAGTTCAACGGGCTTGTAAACGAATCATGTTCATGAAAGTTCAGTTTAAAGCATAAATGGCAAGCTCAGGTAAGTTGTAAGACTTAAGAACTTATTATACTATCAATTGATGTTCAACGATGCAGCAAGGATTGAGTAAGTTATGCACACAAATATTCTAAGTAAACAAGTAAGAGAACTAGTATGAGATTAACTAAAGAGTAAACTAGAGATATAGACATTGAGTTTAATTATTTAAGTTAAATATTGTTATTTATTTGCTAGTAAACTTACTAAGCTTTATGCTTACTTCTTTTATTTCTCTCTCTCTTATAGTATTGCAAAGCTACTTCAAGGATCCTAAAGAAGTCGGAGATCGTCCACACTATCAACTACAACTGCTCGGTATTTTATATCGAAACACGTTTAAGTTATGGCATGTATAGGGATTTAGTTATTTTGTATGTTTGTAGTGATGATTTTGCTAATGAGTGATGTGTAAGTAGTTGATGATGTATGGTTATTAAAATGATTAAGGATGAAGGTGTTTGTTGTTATGAAAGATTAGGTGATAAATTATGCATGGAAATCATGAAAGGATAAAATTTTGCAAAGAAACAGAATTCAGGCAGCACAGTAACGTGAATTTGAAAAATCACCCAAGATAGTATAAAATGAATTAGAGGGTGAATGATATATGGAATTAAATCTTGTTGAGTCTATTTTCATGGAAAAATAACGGTGTAGAAAAAAGAAATTTATATTTTAAGATATGTGAATTTTAGTAAGATAGGGTCAGAACTGTTTTTGGAGTCCCCTATTCTGAGTTTAGAAAATAATT
Source organism: Gossypium hirsutum (assembly GCF_007990345.1). Taxonomy (NCBI): domain Eukaryota; kingdom Viridiplantae; phylum Streptophyta; class Magnoliopsida; order Malvales; family Malvaceae; genus Gossypium; species Gossypium hirsutum. The sequence goes on along the minus strand of NC_053428.1, from coordinate 81,561,836 downwards.
ACAAATTATACAAAAATGGTTATGAGTTGAAATTTACATGCTTAGATTCCTTAATGAGTCTATTTTCTATAGAAACAAGTAAGAACTTCATATGAAAATCCTATAGCGAGAAAACTTATTTTTAGTGACTAGAGGTCAGGGCAGTCTGGTGGTGACACAGGGGAGACTTTAACTAATAAACTGTACTAATTTGCTGAACCAAAAATTCTAAAAATTTTATGGTGAGTAGATATATGAGTCTAGTTTCAGGGAAAATTTACGGGATTAAATTTCGAGTTCTGTAGCTCAAGTTATAATTAATTTAGTAACTGCTGTGCGATTAGACAGATTTGCTGAGAATAATGAAATAAATTTTCAAACCTAGTTTTTATGCTCCGAACTGGTAAGATAAGCTAAGTAATGCCTCGTGCTCAACTCCGGAAACGGTCTCGGGTAAGGGGTGTTACAACTACATCATATGAGCATTAAGCAAGTATGGATATTTATCACAACATGAACTTTCATCTCACGTGTTATCACATATATATATCATAAACTTTTATTCATACTTTTCTGGATCGAGACTCATCATAATCGTAATTTTATTCTAACACCTTCGCATCACATTGAACATGGTCAGTGCAGCTCGGTTGGAGAGTACCACTGCCTAAACAAGACGGTGCTCATACGCGTCGGGAGGCATCACACTATCACGGATCCATGGCATGTATAGCTAGACTCTTACACATGCTAGGTTAGCCCGAGAACCGACTAAACCATAGCTCTGATACCACCACATGTAACACCCCCGTACTCGAGACCATCGCCGGAGTCGAGTACGAGGTGTTAACGGACTTAATTCATTAATCAAACAGCTCAAACAATTTATTTTAGAATTTCCAGACAAGCTGACTAACTGCATCATAGTCGCTAAAAAATCCATATCTCGAGTTACAAAACTCGAAATCCAATTCCGTAAATTTTTCCTGAAAATAGACTCATATATCTACTTACTAAATTGTTTCTAGAATTTTTGGTTAGGCCAATTAGTACATTTTATTAGTTAAAGTCTCCCCTGTTTCAAGGCTTGGCTACTCTGACCCTTGTATATTACGGATCAGATATATCCCTGTCCAGAGTTTCAATGACTATGCCATTTGTCTCTAATAAAACTAGACTCAATAAGGATTTCATAAATGTAAGGTAAAACTCCTAATTGTTTTTTTACAATTTATGGTGAATTTTTAAATTTAGAACAGGGGATTTAGAAATTGCTCAGACCCTATTTTAGAAAAAGATAAATATTTCATAAAATACAAATATTTTACCTATTTTGTTTCTTCCACATGAAAATGGTTTCAGTTATCTTCAATTCCATATTTTATTCATCATCTAATTCTATCTATACTATTTTTAGTGATTTTTCAAACTCACATCACTGCTGCTGTGTGATTCTATTTTATAGCCAATTTCACCATTTTATGGATTTCCATAGATTAGTTAGCACATAAAGCATACATGTTATCAAATATAATCTCGATTAGCCACTCCAATAGTTAATCATTCTCAAACATTTCCATGCTATCTATGAGCTATATCATAAGATTATATACACAAAAGGATTATAACACTATACATGCCATATTTCCAAAATATGCAAGCCATCATACCGAGATGGTCCGTTGATAGTGTGAGCGTGCCTCCAACCGTCCTGATCTCCAAACCTACTTTTTAAAACTACAAGGAATGGAAGAGAGGGAGTAAGCATAAATTCTCAGTGAGTTCACATGCAAATAACAAATAACTTAACAAAGCAATTATACCAACCAACATTAGCATAATATCACCAAAACATGTATCACATTTCTATTCATCATTCATCGTCTTACTACATTATTGTTGTCGTATCAAATCTCAACCCAAGGGTTAAGTACATACCTGCCCAAAGTGCCCATTCCACAACACTTACCAATACGTCACTTGCATCTTGAGTATTCTTCCATTTCACTAGAATTTTACCCGTTGAACACATCGGAATATAACTCAGATACATAGAAAGTTTGCACATAAGTGCCACATATGTAGCCAATCTACCATGTAACCCACCCATAAGCGAACTCGGACTCAACTCAACGAGCTCGGGCGTTCACATCCATAAGTGAACTCGGACTCAACTCAATGAGTTAGGATGCCTAGGTACATTTCACAAACTCGGACTCAACTCAATGAGTTCGGATGCCTAGGTACATCTCACGAACTCGGACTCAACTCAACGAGTTCGGACGTTCACATCCATAAGTGAACTCAGACTCAACTCAACGAGTTCGGATGCCTAAATATTTGAGTCTATTGCTAAAGTTCAACGGGACTTTCCTCGTTTGTACTTCTTTACCATTCTCCTTGGAATACCAATGACGATACTTCGGTAGTCTTTCACATTTTTCACATAATTCATAAAACTTTTGCATGTTGTCCAACAATGATCACAAAGCATAGAATTGCATGATAACAATCATAATATCGTATAAATAGCATTAAATGATTTAAAATAACGGTTATATTACAATAGTTACATATGAACTTACCTCAATACAAAATGAGAATAGTCGAGCCTATTCCTCGTAAACTTTATTTTTCCCCCGATCTCGACTCGAATATCTTTTCTCTTGATCTATAATACTAAATTAATTTATTTAATACACACATTCATCAAAACAGCCCCTAATACAAACTTTGGAAAAATTACCATTTTGCCCCTAAACTTTCACATATTTATACTTTTGCCCCAAGGCTCGTAAATTAAACCTCATCCTATTTTCTTATGTTTTATGACATGATGATCATTTTTCCCTTCTATAGCAACATCAAATTCACACTCTAACATGTACTTATGAATATTAGGTGTTTTTACCGATTATGCATTTTACTCGTTTTTACGAAAAATCACTTAGCAAAAGTTGTTTAACACAATCTCAAACTTCATATTCTAACATAAAACATCAAAATTCATACATATCGTCCACGGGTAAAATTTTAAATATAAACCCTAGCTCAAAATATTCGTAGAAATAGTTAAACCGAGCTACGAGGATTTCAAAAATGTAAAGAACATTAAAAATGGGCATAGAAATCACTTACAATCAGGGCTTAAAAGTGTTGAAACCCTAACTATGGTGGAGAGCAAAATTTGGCAGTAACTTATGGAGAAGATGATCATTTTTGTGTTATTTTTCCCATTTTATTTCATTTAATATTCAAATGACCAAAATGCCCTTCCTTACTAAACTTTCAAAAATTCCATCCATGTCCAATTTTTGTCCATAAACTTAGAAATTGGTCAAATTGCTATTTAAGGCCTCCTAATTAATATTTCAAAGCAATTTCATACCAGAAACCTCTAGAATGCAAGGTTTGTAACTTATTCAATTTAGTCCCTAACTTCAAATTAAGCACTTTATGCATAGAATTTCTTCATGAAATTTTCACACAATCATGCAATCATATCATATACCTCAAAATAATCATAAAATAATTATTTCTATCTCAAATTTTTGGTCCCGAAACCACTATTCTGATTAGGCCCTAATTCGTGATATCACAACAGCTCAACGCGATTAATGTTCAAGATGAAGAAGGATTCGTTGAGCCTGAGCTAGAACCGAGGCAAGAAACTAGGGTCAGCAGAGGTCAAGGTGAGGTAGGTCATAATAAAAACAAATCATTGAATGTCGAATATAAACCTCGTGTGCCATACCCCAACGCGACAAGGAAAGACCGCTAAGATGAACAATTTGGTAAATTCCTTAAACTCTTAAAAAATTACATATTAACTTACCATTTATTGAAGCTCTATCGTAGATGCCAAACATAATGAAATTTTTAAAGGATCTTTTAAAAAATAAATGGAAGTTGGACGAGGCATCACATGTGGAGCTAAATGCAGTTTGTTCAGCTATTCTACAAAATAAACTACCCAACAAACTAAAAGATCTAGGGAGTCTTATGATTCCTTGCTTAATTGGTAGTTTAGATGTCAATAATGCATTAGCTGATTTAGGGGCTAGTATTAACGTCACCCAAACAGACTAGAATGAGCATTCAATTAGCAGATAAAACTATAAGATTTCCTAGGGGTATTATTGAAGATGTGCTAGTTCAAATCGATAAATTTATATTTCCCGTTAACTTCATTGTTCTAGACATAGAGGAGGATAGCAACACTCCTTTGATTTTAGGACGGCCCTTTTTAGTAACTGCTAAAACGATTATTAATGTTGGCACAGGTGAGCTCACACTCCATGTGGGAGATGAAACAATCACCCTTCAAGCTCGCAATTCTAGCAACACATCAGAAATTGAATGTGATCGTCTAAACCATTCTACTAAAACTGACAATATGGTGCAACCTACTTTGCAGGAAATGGTCTGAAGGAAGTATAAGAGCCATTCTCAAGCAGTAGCAGAGGACCTATTCATGAAGATCGAAGGCTGCAAATCGAGGAGCTAGATGAATGGGGGACGCATAAACTGAGAACACACGATAAACCAAAACTATGTCAGAACGAGCTCAATACCGTCCCAAATCAACTTAAGGTTGAAGATAAAGTATTATTAGATGCCGCAAATCCTCACATTGTCACTACCAAACCGAATGAAGAAATCCCTCTTACGGTACTTAGCATTTTCCCATTAGGTACAGTCGAGGTGAGTCATCCCAAGTTCGGCACTTTAAGGTAAACAACACCTGTCTAAAACCTTATTTTGATGAGAATGATAGCAGGAATGAGGAGTATAAACTCCTCGAACCACCATGACCATTCAATAGAGAGGTAAGTCGAGCTTAGACTATAAATAAGTGTTTCTCAAGAGGTAACCCGAGCATTAACTGTATTAACTTCTTTAAATTTTAGTGTTTAACACCTAACTTACTAACAGAGCTCTTGAATACAGGTTTCCCACACAGACACGGCCTATCCCACGGGCATGCCTTAGGCCATGAGAAAACAGGGTAAAAGTTATCTTTCCTAACACAGGATGCGATAAGTGTCCACAGGCGTGCGACTTGGCCGTGGTCAAATCTACCAAATAAACACGGGCGTGCGACATGCCCGTGTCTAGCACCGGTGGACGACACTGCCAAAATGACACGGGAATGCGTAGAGCTACACAACCGTGGGAGAAGCGAACCACATCACACACAGTCGTGTAACATGATCATGTAGCCACACGGCCTAGTCACACGGGCGTGCCCGAAGGCCTGTGACGACATCTCACTTCGCGACAAACACGGACGGAAAGACGAACCACACGGGCATGTGAACCGGCCGTGTCACTTGAAAAATTAGATTATCTATCTTATTTTATTTTTATTTTATTAATTTTTGAAGATTCTTTTGTTTTTAAACACGACTTGTCGTTATGATTACTATCAAATTATTCCTACAATTCTCCTTTTGTCCTTCAGAATCATGTTTGTCCTCCAGCTTTATTTCCAACAACTCGCTCTCGCTAATACAAGAATTTCATCCCTTTTTAACTCAGGAAGTTTCACTTTTCTCCCTCTGTTATGAACTTACACTCACATTTGTCAATATATCTATCTTTGTACATTGAGGGCAATGTACATCTTAGGTGTGGGGGGTATTCATTTCATTATTTGAAAAATCCCTGAATGACTACCTTGTTCTCTTGAAAAGCTCTCATATCATATTTAGGATAAATTTTGATTGATTTATGATTTTGATTGATATATCTTGAATTAAAACATAAGCATTTATGCATTGATTGTTTAAACTTTAAGACATTAGAGAATCAAGCATAATAACTTTTCATATTGACTGATGAGTGCTACTTTCATTGTCCTTAAACACTTTGAGTGATTTGAGTGAATCTTTAGTGAGGATGTTAAACTCCGTGAGATTTCGAATCGAGGTAACCACTTAGATAAGGGGAGATGCCTAAGTTTTGCATAATTAAATACTCAACTTGGAATTTTTAAAGCTCTAATGTTCTTTTAGTTGAATTCTCAATATACGACTACTCATGAATTAGTTTGAGATATTTTCGATAGATATTATAAGTTAAAAAGAATTTATTTTGATTATGAGTTGAGAAATTTGCTTAAGGACAAGCAAATGCTTAAGTGTGGGGGTATTTGATAAACCGTAATTTATACATATTTTTACCCCATGCTTAACACATTTTATGGATGATTTTCCCTTAGAATTGGTGAATTCAATGCTCCTAATGCCTTAATTTCATGTTTTATACTTAGGAGAGCATAAGAGAGCAAAAGGAATGAGAAACGGGCAAAAAACGGAGAAAATGGGCCAAAGTACGAAATCAACACGGCCTGGACTTCCTCACACAGGCAGACCACACGGCTGTGTCAATTTGGTAGAATTGAAGCACGACTCACACAGGTAGAACACACGCCCATGCCATTCTAACAGGTTCGAGCAAGGCCTGAAGTAATCGCACACGGGCAAGTCCCTGCCGAGCCTAAGTTGAGTCCAATTTGGAAAAGGCTAATTTTGAGGGTTCTTAGGCATTCCAAAGCCTATAAATACACCCCAGAGGAGGAAGAAAGGATACACACAGGGAAGGAGGCAGGGAACTGCTCAAGGGAAGCCGATTGATCCATCTCAGAAGCCGGATTCACCATCAAGACTGAAGATCTCCCCTCAATTTCCCTCCATTTCTTTATGTTTTGTATTCATTATTCTTCTGATATGTTTTCCATTTTAGTTATGAACTAAATCCCCTAAATACCTAAGGGGAATGAAACCTAAGACGAATCTTGTTATTATTTTCTAAATTGTATGATAAATATTTGGCTTGTTCTTAATTATGTGTTCTTAATTCTTGTTTTGATATTCCAGGATATTAATTCAAGTTAAGCTTTTATTCAGAGGAGGAATAGACCCTGTCTAAAAGTACAATTGTCATAAATAAGCAGAGTTGATTGCGCACCTAGAGATAGGGTGACAAGATTTTGCCGGATTAGGGTGAAACCTAATAAGAGGATCCATAGATCGAGTTAATAGAACCCTAGGGTGTTAATTAGAGAAAAGTCTCAATTATTCAATCTAGGGATTAGACGTTATTAGTCCTAAATAGGGATAATAACATAACTTAGGGATCTCTATGGAACAAGTTAAATGAATAAATCGTCCGATTCAGAGTCAGAATAACAAGTGAAGTCTAGGTGGATTCTTTCTTAGGTATTATTGTGGAAATGTATTGAATTGCTATGAGAGCTGAATAATTGAATCCAAGAAAGTATCGACAAAGTTACCACATCCGAAAGCCTCGTACGAACCATAGGAATAGTATAGGATACATATGTCATGACATAGGATTTCTAGGTGTGGTATCGTGTAAGACCACGTCTGGGATATTGGAATCGACTTGAGATTTACGTGTAAGACCATATCTGGGACATTGGCATCGTATATTATTCCGTGTAAGACCCTATCTGGGACAGTTGCATCGATATTTGATTACATGTAAGACCATGTTTGGGAAGTTAGCATTGTACGAGCTTTCCGACCTATCCAAGTATCCTTATTACTTCCGAACGATTCAGCAGGCATTATTGAGAAATAAATGATCAAGTGAATGTGTATCCGATTTAGGTATGTGTGAAAGGTATATAAAATTTGGCAATGATATGTAAGAATGAATATGATCATTTGACATGTGAACTATATTAAAAATGTGATGCGTTTATAAGCAAGTGATTATGAACAATTGAGCTATATGAGAAATATGATCTTGCAATTGTGTTTTTCCATGATTCATATGTATGAATTGGTCTATAATTGTTTATGTGGTAAGTTTATTTGTATATGGCTTACTAAGCTTTGGAAAGCTTACTTTGTGTGCTTTTCAATTGTTTTATAGATTATCGAAGCTACCGTGAGCTCAAGGATCATCAAGGATCGTCATCACACTATCAATCAATATTTTGGTACGTTTGAAGTTGTAAATATTGGTGTGTGGCATGTATAGGCTAGGGGGAATATGTTAGGTTTTGTTTAGTGAAATTTTCCATATGATATGGCTTGAGATGAAGAACTTATTTTCTTATTATATGTGATAAAATTAGATGTTCGTAATGTGTTCATATATGGCTTAGTGAAAATGGTCAATTTGGTAAGCTTGATATGAGATTTAGTTGAGAATTTGGTATGATTTTGGCATAAGATTTGATGTGGAATTAGTAATGTTGATCATAGATGAATGAATAGATTTTTTATGTGAATTAAGTATGTTTTGGCTGCAAATTGGGCATGAATTATGTGTCATTTGATGCTTGTAGGTATGCTTGAGAAGGGTGTGAAATGTGGCTTTAATCAAGCCTATTTTTATGCTACACAGGTTAAGCACACAGGCGTGTGATTCGACCGTGTGACCCCTGTATCTTAGTCAAAACAAGTCAATGAGTTACACACCATAGACACACAGGCATGTCTATTGGCCGTGTGTGGCACACGGGCTTGCACATGGGCATGTGGTCGGTCGTGTGACCCAAGTTAGTAACCTCCCTAATTTTCACACGGCCTGACACACGGGCATGTCATGTGGCTGCGTGGATAAGTTAGTATGTATGCCCTGCTTTGCCACGGCCTAGACACACGGGCGTGTCTAAAGCCGTGTGAGGCACACGGCCTGCCCACACGGGCATGTGACCTTTATAACTTTGAAAATTTTGTTAAGTTTTAGAAAAATTTTGTATGTGCTGGGTTTAGTCCCTACCCATTCCTAAAGCATGTTTAAGGTCTCGTTGACCTAAGAAAGGGACTTTGTGATGATGTTTGATTATGATGTTATGATGTGTGGATGATGTTTGTGAATTGATCATAAAATGTTCCGATGCGTCCGCTAATACCTCTTAACCCTAGTCTGGCGACAGATACAGTTTAGAGGTGTTACAATACATGCCATATGATCAAACCATAAGCTCAAAAGTACCAAAGTAATGGTTGGATAGTGTAACGTAGTCTCTGACGATCCCCGAATCTGAGTTAGCTTTGAAATCACTATAAGACATGGAAAATAAACAAAGTAAGCTTTATAGCTTAGTAAGCTCGTATGATATAAACTTAACTAATCACAAATACACCATTCATCAATTTAAACACATTAACATGAAATTCATGATTACTAAAAAACCTTTCACATGCTTATTCATATGCTTATATGCAATCTCGTAACTTCTTTGATTTAAAGATCATACTATGCATATACATACCTGTAACAATCCATAACAAGCTCATACATATTTGGAGCATGTTAAATACTCGATATCTTGCACACTAAGTGTCGTACATAGCCAAAGCTATGTCGAATCGCACACTAAAAGGCATATATAGCCGATCTCGCACAGTAAGTGCCATATATAGCTGATTTGTCATCGAACATGACTGTAGTCCCGTATATACAATATATGCAATATTAAAGCATTAAAAACATGATTATAACAGTGCTTATTACATACAAACTTACCTCAGATATTAAAACAGTGAATCGAGTCGATTAGTCGATAACTTTCGTTTTCCTGGATCTTGATTCGAATTCCGTTTTTCTTGATCTAAATATATTAAAAATTAACTCGTTTAATCAATTATTTATTCAATTCAATAAAAAATATGCATTAGGGCTATTTTACACATTTGCTCCTAAACTTTTACATTTTTCACAATTTAGTCCTTATCTTATAAAATTGCAAATTTATGCAATTTAGTACAAACCCATGCTTAGCCGAATTTAATACATGTTACTAGCAGCCCACATTTTGAATTTATTCACACTTTTAACCACCACATTTCACATTTTCTCAATTTAATCCATTTTTGACATTTTTGTCAAAAACCATTTTACAAAAGGTATTTATCTAACATTAAACCTTCCAAATCTATCATAAATCATCAAATTACTCAAGCATTCAACAATGGCAACATGATAAATCTTTAGCAGTTTTGAAATTTAAGGTACAGGGTAGCTATAATACGAAGCAGCGATCACAAAAACATAGAAATCAAATCATTTACCAATTGAGCTACCAAGTGACCTGTAATAGCCCATTTTTCGGTAAATCAGAACAGTGGTTTTCGAACCAAAAATTTGAGGTTGGAAAATTATTTTAATATTATTTTTTGTTTTTATAGCATGATTGTATGTATGTGTGAAAATTCTGTGAGCTAATTTTATCATTTAATAGCTCAATTTGAGGAAAAGGACTAAATAGCATAAAATGCAAAATTTGTATTCTACTTGTTTAAAGTGCTTAATTCCTATGGTTTATTAAATGAAAGCTCCTTATGATGTTATTAAACCATTGATACTGGAATTTGACATAGATGGCCTTATATTAAGTGATATTATATGTTTATATTAAAGGTTAATATTGGTAATTGATAAATCATGTTATTATTAATAAAACAAAGTGAATTAAAACATTATTTTTCCATCTCCATGCACCAAAATTTGAAGAACAAGAGAAAATAGGGTTCTTCATTCGGCTATGAATAATTCAAGCAATTAGGTATGTTTTGAGCTTGGTTTTTAATGATTTTTACATTTTTTAGATCGTTGTTTTGTCTTCTAGCTAGCCCATGCCTTAATTTTTAATTTTTTTTATGATTTTATTGAAGTTCCATTGATGATTATTTGAGCTTTTGGATGTTTGATGATGAAATATGAAAACTTGATGATAGATTTTAGTGTTTTGTAAAGTGATTTTTTGACAAAAATGTCAAATAGGGATTATATTGTGAAATGTGTAAATTGAGGGATTGAAATGTGAAATAAATGAAATATGTGTGCTACTATGGACACTAGTGAAATGCGGCTATGGTGAAACTGGATTAAATTGCTTGAATTTGTATTTTTTTTGAAATAAGGACTAATTTGTAAAAATATGGAACTTTAAGGGCTAAAGTGTAAAAATGCCCAAATATGTGTTTGTGAACTGAATTGAATGATTCGATGAATAAATGAGTTAATTTTGAATGTATATAGATCAAGAACGAAAGAAATCGGATTTAGATCGGGGAAAATCAAAGGTTATCGAATAGTCGATTCAGTCTGTTTATCCCGAATACAAGGTAAGTTTATATGAAAATAAATGTCTTTAAATTGAATTATATATGTTTAATTTTCATTGAACTTCTATGAATGTTGAATGATTAAATACGAGTAAGAATTGACAGGATCACAATATCTGAAAGTCCCGTATGAATCTTAGGAATAGTATAGGATATGGATGTCATGACATTAGGATTAACGAGATATGATTATGTGTAAGACCATGTCTAGGAAATTGGCATCATTATGTGATTATGTGTAAGACCAGGTCTGGGACATTGGCATCGTTATTTGATTTCGTGCAAGACCATAGTTGGGCCATCCGCATCGATATGTGATAACATGTAAGACCATATCTAGGATATGGCATTGTAAGAGCTATATGTGATTTTCGAGTATCCTTAACAATTCCAAAAGGTTCAACGGGCAAATTCAAGTCTAGAAAGAATGTGTGAATGATTTAAGTGACTCAGGTACATACGAGATTCATACAAGTATTGAAAAGAGAAGTATTTGATGAATCCATTCATGATATTGAATATGTATACATTGGGAAAAGTTTGTGAGCTTATATGTGCTTACTTATAGTTTGCTTATTGATGAAAATGATGTTGATTCATGTGGTAATTTTATTTGTATATGGCTTACAAAGCTATTAAAGCTTACTTTATGTGTTCTTTCCCTATTTTATAGACAATCGAAGGTAGCTCAGACTCGGGGATCATCAGGAACACCGTCACACTATCGATCAACTTGTTGGTATTTTTGGTGCTTTGTAAATATGGTATATGACATGTATAGGCTAGTGATATGATGATGTAATTTGAGATATGATATTAGCCATGATATTTGGCTCATAAATGATGTAAATATTGGTGTGTATTTGGCCATTTGGGTTGGCTTATTTTATGAGTTTGGTAAGTGAAATATGATGTATATAAATGGCCTTGTGTTTTAGCATGTTTGTCATGGATGTTGTGATGATTAATTGGTATGCTTTGAGGTTTAAATAGATGATAAGATGATGAGAAAAATGCATAAAGCTAGGTGAAATTGTTGGTAATGGCTTATTCTTTTAGTATGTTTTGAATTATGATTTGAGTACTGAAATGGATGGATTTAAAATGGCATGATTTGTATGTGAAATAGCATGTTTTGGTTGCCTATAAATGTATTGAAATGGTATGAAATGATGTGGTTTTGGTTTGCTTGAGGAGGGTGAGAAATGTGGCTTAAACCAAGCCTATTTCACCCCATACGGTTGAGCACATGGGCTTGTGACTCGACCGTGTGTCTGCTGTAACTTAGTTAAACAAGTCAGTGAGTTACACAACTTAGACACACGGGCGTGTCTACTGGCTGTGTGTGGCACATAGGCGTGTGGTCGACCATGTGACCCAAGTCTATACCCTCCAAATTTCCCACAGCCATGCCATACAGGCATATCTCTGGTCCTGTGATGCAAGTCAGTATGTATGCCCTGCTTCCACATGGCTTGTGACACGGATGTATCTGGTGACCGTGTAAGGCGCACGGCCTGTTCACACGGGCATGTGATCCCTATATGCATGAAAAATTTTATAAGTTTCGCAAAGTTTTTAAATGTATCGATTTAGTCCCAAACCTCTTTCAAGCATGTTTTAAGGTCTCATAGAGCCTTATAAGGGACAATGTAATTATGTTTGATAGATATTTAAGTGATAATGGATTTATGTTTGAGAAATGTATGTCATATGTTGTGATTTGATCGATAATGCCTTGTAACCCTATTCTGGTGACAGATACGGGTTAGGGGTGTTACATGACCGAACCTTAAAATCTTTTCATAGATGTTTTTCTTCTCTTAGTTTCGGCTAGAACAAAGAAGATGACTAAAATTATGGTTTTCTTTTTGTTTTTATTTAATTAACCTTTTAATTATCATTTACCATATTAACCTTATATTAAATCATTAAAATCACATAATGGTTGTCCAAAATTTTCCACTCATGCTATTACTGGTATATTTACCACATAAGGACCTCTAAATTAAAATTCCATAGCTATTTGACACATTTGGCTAATAAAATAGCACTTTTGCATTTTACACGATTTAGTCCTTTTTATCAAATTAACTATTCAAACAATAAAATTTCTTCACGAAACTTTTATACATACATACTCTCATGCTAAAAACACTTAAAATAATATTAAAATAATTTTATGACCTCAGATTTGTGGTCCCAAAACCACTATTCCGATTTGACAAAGTGAGTTTTTACAACTCTCCCTATTTAGGGATTTTTATCCCCGAAATTCTTACCATTGAATAGGTTAAGTTAATGTTTTCTCATAGCTTCCTCGGGCTCCCACATAGCCTCTTTAACACCATGTTGTTGCCACAAAACCTTCACTAAGGCTATTCCTATATTTCTCAACTCTTTGATCTCTCGAGCCAGAATTCTGATCTGTCTTCGTGTATGTCATATCAGGTTGAATCTCAATTTTTGATGGGAAAATTACATGTGATGGATCCGATCTATACCGATGCAACATCAATACATGAAATAATTATAGATCTTTTCTAACTCTGACGGTAAAGCTAGTCGATACTCCACTGGCCCTCTTCGTTCAATAATCTCATACGGCCCGATGAATCATGGACTTAATTTGCCTTTACGACCAAATTGAAGGATTTTCTTCCACGGAGACACTTTCAAATACACTTTGTCACCAATCTAAAATTCAATGTCTTTTCTTTTCAAATCCGCGTATGACTTCTGATAATCTAAAGCTGCTTTCAAACAATCACGAATTACTTTCACTTTTACTTCGGTTTCTCAGATCAAATCAACTTTGTGAATCTGTTTCTCACTAAGCTTTGTCCAATATAATGGAGCTCAGAATTTGTGACCATACAAAGCTTCATACGGAGCCATCTTTATGCTCGATTGGAAACTATTGTTATACCCGAATTCAACCAACGCCAAATATTTCTCCCAATTGCATTTAAACTCTAAAACACAACATTGGAGCATATCTTCGAGAATCTGAATTACACGCTCAGATTGTCCGTCGGTTTGTGAAAGAAAAGCAGTACTGAAATTCAACTTTGTACCTAAAGCTTCTTGAAATTTCTTCCAAAATCATGATGTAAACCTCAGATCTCTATCCGAAATAATCGAAACTGGCACCCCGTGCAATCTAACTATCCCAGCAATGTACAATTCAGCTAATCTATCAAGCGAAAAACCAATACGTACTGGAATGAAATGTGCGGATTTTTTCAGTCGATCTACGACAACCCAAATTGAATCTTTCTTCTTCAGAAACAAGGGTAATCCCAATACGAAATCCATAGTCACTCTATCCCATTTCCACTCTGATATCATCACAGGCTGAAGCAAACCCAAAGGCACTTGATGTTCGGCTTTCACTTGCTAACAAATCAAACATCTCGACCCAAACTCCAAAATGTCTCATTTCATACCTAACCACCAATATAGTTGTTTCAAATCCTTATACATTATAGTGCTTCCCGGGTGTACGGATAAGTGACCACTATGTGTTTCATTTAAAATCTTCTGAATAAGCTCAGGATTTCTCGATACGCAAATCATACCTCGAAACATCAAATAATCATCAGATCTGATTTGGAACTCTGAATCAGAAATTGACTCACACTGAACTCGTTTAACTTGCAATTATTTATCACATTTCTGGGCTTCACCGATTTGTTGAAGAAATAACGGTCTCGCTTTCACCTCAGCTACAATCGAACTGTCATTAAACAAAACTAACTGTGTATTCATCAAATGCAAAGCAAATAATGACTTTCTACTCAAAGCGTCAGCAACTGCATTAGTTTTCCCAGGATGATAATCAATTACTAACTCATAATCTTTCAGTAACTCAAGCCATCTCTGTTATCGCAAATTCAATTCTTTCTAAGTCATAATATATTTTAAGCTTTTACGATCAGCAAAGATGTGACATTTTTCACCGTACAAATGATGTCTCCAAATTTTCAATGTAAATACGATAGTGGATAGTGGCCAACTCTAAATCATGTGTCGGATAATTCTTTTCATGTGGCTTCAACTATCTGGAGGCATAAGCTATAACTTTTCCCTCTTGCGTCAACACACAACCCAATCCGTTTAATGACGTATCACTGAAAATCACAAATTCTTTACTCGACTCAGGTTGAACCAATATCAGTGCTTTGATTAATAGGGCTTTCAATTGATCAAAACTTTATTGACACTTTTTGGACCACTCAAACTTCACATCTTTCTGTGACAATTTGGTTATCTGTGTAGCAATCATCGACAATCCTAACGTCGATAGTAACTAGCTAACCCCAGAAACCTTCTAACTTCAGATACATTCCTTGGTGGTTCCCAATCAATAACTGCTAAAATTTTCTTAGATCAACTCTAATGCCATCCGCCGACACAATATGTCCCAAAAATCTGACTTCACGTAGCCAAAACTCACATTTTCTAAATTTAGCATACAGTTGCTTATCTCTCAATGTTTGGAACACAATCCCCAAATGCTCGGCTTGCTCAAACTCATCTCGTGAATAGATCAGAATGTCGTCAATGAACACAACAACAAGTCTGTCTAAATATGGTCTAAAGATCTGATTCATCAAATCCATAAAAATGGCAGGAGCACTAGTTAGTCCAAAAGGCATAACAAGAAATTCATAGTATCTGTACCTCATTTTGAACACAGTTTTCAGCACGCCTGAGACTTTAACTCGCAACTGATAATAACCCGATCTCAAATCAATCTTTGAAAATATTGTTGCACCTTTCAATTGATCAAAAAAATCATCTATTCTTGGCAACGGATACTTATTCTTTATCGTAACTTTGTTGAGCTGAAGATAATCAATACACATTCTCATTGACCCATCTTTCCTCTTAACAAATAATATTGGTGCCCCCTAAAGCAAAAAACTCGGTCGTACAAAGCCTCTATTTGTTAAGTCTTGCAATTGAGCTTTCAACTCTTTCAACTCTGTCGAAGCCATTTTGTATGGAGCTATAGATATCGGTGAAGTTCCCAGCACTAATTCAATAGCAAATTCAACCTCTCTAATCGTTGGCAAACACGGTAATTCTTCTAACTCACAAACAACAGGTACAGATTCAATCTTTAATTTAGACACCTTTGTATATGGTACGTATGCAAGATATGCATCACGGCCCTTTTTCATACATTTCTAAGCTAACATAAACGATATCACAATAGGTAATTCACTCGAATCATCAGACTCAATCAGAAGAATTTCACCGTTCTGACATTTCAATTCGAAAATCATTCGTCTACAATTCACAACTACATCATGCATAGTCAACCGGTCCATACCCAAAATCATATCGAACCCATCAAATGGAAAAAGCATCTAATTAGCCGGAAAATAGTAACCCTGAGTTATTAAAGGACAGTTATTGCATACTTTGTCAACTAGAAGATATTTGCCTAAGGGGTTCGATACTCTAATCATAAACTCAGTAGACTCAACAGACAAACTCTTATTAGACACCATATTCATACATATATATCTGAATGAGTTGATCCAGAACCAATCGATGCAATAACATTAGTGTCGTAAAGAGAAAATGTACCAGTAATAACATTTGGTGATGACGCATCTTCGCGAGCACGAATAGCGTTAGCTCTAGTAGGTACTCTGGCCTCAGATCTCACTGTAGAATCTTTCATTATACCCTGATTACCACTTGCATTTCTCGTATTTCTTGGTAGCCTCCCTCGAGTAGCTATATTGCTTGATCTTGCATTCTGAGATTTATCTTTTTCATTTAACTCAAGAAAATCTCAAATAAAATGATCTCGTAAACCACAAATGTAACAAGCTCTATTATTATTTTTCATCCAAAAATCTCTAAAATGTCGTCTTCCACACTTTTGACACTCGGGTTTAACATCTTTCACATTGCCAACACTCGATACCGATGTGGCTTGAGCCTTAAAGTTGGTGTATTGCTTTCCACGATCTCTATTGGAATATCCCACTGAAGCTGTCGATCGGTTAAAATAGTCTCTGGATTTCTTTGATGAGGATTGATAGGGTTTACTCATAGACCTCTTCCTCAAGTCTCTTGCCTCTAAATCAGCCTTTCTCTTTTCTCGGCTAAAATCTTCGTCCTTGCAAGTCCAGTCAACTAACAGAACAATTTTTTTAAAATCTAAAATCCCAATCAGAAGTTTAATATATTCATTCAACCCATCAACAAACCACTTGCACATTATCTCTTCAGTAGAAACATACTCTCAAGCATACTTGCTTAGCCGTACAAATTCTCTTTCATATTCGGTTACAGTCACGTAGCCTAGTTTCAATTCTAAAAACTCTTTATGCTTTTGATCCAAAAACTGTTGACTGATATATTTCTTTCGAAACACAGTTTGAATGAATTTTCAGGTGACTCTCTCCCTTGGCACCACCGATACTAATGTATTCTGGCACTGATACGCAGTATATCTCAAAAGAGATATAGCACACTTTAAACATTCAGCTGGCCTGGAAGAACTCTTGTCAAACACTAGAATCGTATTTTCAAGCCAAAAATCGGCTATCTTAGGGTCATCATCAACATTAGCTCTGAACTCTTCAGCCTCGTGTTTACGGATCCTCTCAACTGGAGGCTTATTCAATCTTAAAACCTCAACTCCTTGAGGAGCTACAGGAACCGGTTGGGGATTAGGAGGGGGTGGAGGTTGTTGAGCAGCCAAGTTCGTACAAATATATTCAGTGAACTACTCGTTCATCATTTGGAAGAAGGCTTCTTTAGCCTCACCTCCCTGGCTATCCGTTACGGGTCTAGAATCAGACAGCGCTGTCCCTTGAGTGGGAGCTGGCTCATTACTCTCAATCTCATTAGCTATAGCTCGATTGGGATCCATTTACTAAATGAAAACACATTTTAAAACGTTAGGAGTCTTCACACTATCACAGTTTATATATATGGCATGTATAGTTAGACTCTCACAGTAAATCGAAAACTTAAGAAATTTTTGCGAACTTAGAAATTTTTTCTCAAAACAGCGGACACACATCCGTGTACCCAAGGTCGTGTGTCTCACACGGCTACTAGACATGTCCGTGTCACAGGCGGTGTGGACATTCGAAATGGGAGCACATGGCCGTGTCCCAGCTCGTGTCCTACCCCATGTAACTCTCTTACTTAGGTCACACAGCCAACATGCTGCCTATGTGGCTAGCCCTGTGCCCTAAAAATGGTCACACACACCCGTGTGCCAGGCCATGTACTAGGCCATGCCAAACCTGTAGGGTATACTGACTTATGCCACACGGCCAAGTCACACGCCCGTGTGTGAGGCCATGTGAAGCATATTGACTTGATTTAAATTTTAACACTAGGGGACACATGGCTATGTAATATGATCATGTGTTACACACAGCTAAGATACACGCCCGTGTCTCTACCCGTGTGGACAAAAATAGGCTATTTACCAAGACAATTTTTCACCCTCAACTTCATGTACCTAAACAACCCAAATGGCACCACAATATAGCATAATTGAACATATATTTTAGCCACAACCAAGGCAAATTTCATAACAGGTCCAACACTAATAACCAACATGCTTATAACTTATGTTTTTCTTAATCAAAACATACCTAAACACATATACCAATCAACTAGCTAAACACTTACCAAACACACATCATTTTGTACCAATTCACAAGCATGATACCAATTCCACAAACCTCATAATACATGTCATTCATATATTCATCCACGGACTTAAAATACTTTTACATGAACTCACAACATAAGTGTAATAGCCCGGTTTTAGCTAAATTAGAACAGTGACTTTGAAACCACAAATTTGATGTTAAGAAATTATTTTAATATTATTTTCGGTAATTACAGCATGTTATATGATATGTGTGAAAATTTCGTAAGCTAATTTTATTGATTGGTTGGTTAATTTGTGAAAATGACTAAATCGCGTAAAAAGAAAATGTTGCATTCTACTTGTTAAAGGTGTTTAATTGCTATGATTTATTAAATTAAAAGTCCTTATGATGATGTTAGACCATTGGTAGTGTTAACGGACAATTATGGCCATCCATTATATGTTTTTATATGTTTATAACAAAGGTTATTATAGTAAATTGATAAATTAAGTTAATTAAATTATATCAAAAGATGAAATTGTGTTCATCTTCTTCATTGGAAACCAAAAATAGAAAAAAAAGATAGGGTTTGAAGCTTTCTAAGTTTCGGCACACTCCTAGCTTGATTAAGGTACGGTTTTAGCTTGATTTTTGATGATTTTTATGTTTTTGTAATCGTTGCAGCTCAATCTAGCTAGCCCGTACCTTTAATTTCGAATCTGTTAAAGATTTTAAGAGTTTCCATTGATGATTTTATGTGTTCTTTGGCATTTGAAGATGAAATATGAAAGCTTGATGATAGTTTTACATGTTTTATAAAGTGATTTTTGATGAAACTGCATAATAAGGATTAAATTGTGAAATGTACAAATTGTATGGTTGAAATGTGAAATAAATGAAAGTTTTGGGCTGCTAAGGACCTATAAATAATTTGGCCTAGCTTGTGTTTATTGAAATTATGTGAATTTTGTGTTTTTTGAAATAAGGATTAAATTGTTAAAAGTATGAAAGTTTAGGGGCTAATGTGCAAATAGGCCTAAATGTATGTTTTGGACTAAATTGAATGAATGGTTGATTAAATAAGTTAACTTTGAATGTATTTAGATCAAGAAAAGAGGAATCTAGAATTAGATTGAGGGAAAAGCAAGATTATCGAGTAGTCGACTTGATCCGTCAATTTCGAATACGAAGTAAGTTCGTATGTGATGATTACATTATAAATGTATGTTAAAATGTTTTAATATTGCATTAATTTTTAAAACGAGATTATGGATAATGTATGAAGTGTGAAACTGACTTTACGGATGCATTCGATGATAGAATCGAAAAGTGTGAAAGCCCGGTTGAACTGTAAGAATAGTTTTGGATACTATTGACATGTCAATAAATGATATGTTGAGTTGGATTCGGGCCATAATATTAGCACTTCAGGTGCGTATTTTACCGATTTGGCTTCAGGCCATGCACATCGGATCATTTGCCTACGGGCCATGATAATAGTTCTTCAGATAAGTTACCTTGATTCGGCTACTAGCCATGGTATAGGTTATTATTGTACTAGACCCCTGAGTGTTTGATTTCTATTTCGAATGGTTCAACAGGTAAACGAATGATATGGTTAAGGAAGAGGTTAGTACGAGGCAATACAGCTTTGTACAGAACCTATTCGAGTATTAAATAGTGAAAGTTCAATGAGATGGTATTTGATCATGTTTTGAGACATGAGAAAGGTTTGTAGTTAATGTGTATATGGTTTTGTCATGTGTAATTGGTTGATTTTCATTGATTTAATGAATTAAGTTATTCATCTATGAGCTTACTAAGCTATGAACTTACTTTGTGTTATTTTTCTATGTTTTATAGTGAATTAAGGCTAGCTCGGATCTAGGAGTCGTCGGGAACATCATCGCACTATCAAACATCTAAGTTGGTACTTTTGAATTATACATTTAGGGTATATGGCATATATAGGCTATATGTGGTATTTTGGTTGTGATTATAGCCATGAGATTTGGCTTGTAAATGATGTTAATATTGATATGTGTTTGGCTATTAGAAATGGCTTGTAAATGTATATGTTTTGGGTTTTATAAATATAGCCATGAGTGATGGCTTATTTTGGTTTGTTTTGGCATGGTTGCAACCAAGACATTATGGAAGTTAAAATGGTTATGTGAATTATGATAAATGAAACATATTGTTTGATATCGTTTTTGTAACGCCCCCACGCCTGAGACCGTCGCCGGAGTCGAGTATGAGGTGTTACTAAGCTTAATTTAACATTTTTAGAACTTTGGATTATTTGTTTCTACATTCACAGCTTTTAAGCTACTTGCGTCATAGTCACAAGAAAAATCATATCTCGAGTTACGAAACTCGAAATCAAGATCCGTAAATTTTCCCTGAATCTAGACTCATATACCTATCTACTAATTTTTTTATAAAATTTTTGGTAGGGCCAATTAGTACATTTTATAAGTTAAAATTACCCCTCTTTCAGGACTTGACTGGTCTGACCTCTATTTACTACGAACCACATTTCTCTCTGTAAAAAATTCATATGACTATGAGGTTTGTTTCTCCTAAAACTAGACTAAATAAGGATTCTGAGGATATAAAATACAACACCTAATTATATCTTTACAATTTATGGTGAATTTATAAATTAGGAATAGGGGATTCAGAAACTGCTATGACCCTGTTTCACTAAAATTAAAATATCTTCTAACATATAATTCCTTTACCTGTTTCATTTGTTTCATGTGAAACTAGACATAATAAGCTTCAATTTTATATGTATCCCATCACCAAATTCAATTGCTATGATTTTTAGTAAATTTTCAAACTCGCATCAGTGTTGCTGCAGTATTCTGTTTATGGCAAATTTCATCCCTCTTATGAGTTTTTATGCACTAAGTATCTTAATAATTTTCCTTAACATCAAACATAATCTAAACTTACCATTTTCATAATTTATCATTATCAAATATTTTCTCAACCATTCTGTCACCATATCATAAGATCATTTACACAAAATAAGTATATTGCTATACATGCCATACTTAAATTTACAAGCCATTTACCAAAAATCTTCCGGATAGTGTGACTGAGCCTTCGACCTATCCCGACTCCTGAACTGGCTTGTCCAAAACTACAATGAGTAAGAAGGAGGGAGTAAGCATAAATGCTTAGTAAGTTCATAAGAAAATAATAAATAACATAACAAACAATCAAACTAATCAACATTAGCATATATCATCAACACACTTATCACATTTTTTAATCATTTTTCATCATCTTATTACCTTATCGTGGTTGTAATCAACACTCAACCCGAGGGTTAAATACATACCTGTCTAAAATATCCATTTCTCATCACTTACCAATACGTCTCTTTTCATCTCGGGTATTCCTCCATTTGAGTAAAACTTTACCCGTTGAACACATCGGAATATAATTCGGATACATGGAAAGTTTGCACATAAGTGCCACATATGTAGCCAAGCTACCATGTAACCCGCCCATAAGTGAACTCGGACTCAACTCAATGAGCTCGGGCATTCGCATCCATAAGTGAACTCGGACTCAACTCAACGAGCTCGGATGCCTAGTTACATCTCTCGAACTCGGACTCAACTCAACGAGTTCGGATGCTCAACCATCCTAGTGACATGTCACTTGTATCCTAATCTATTCCTAAGGTTCAAACGGGCTTTTTCCCTCGATCACACATCTTTGCCATCTTCCACGGAATATCGAAATTGATACTTCGGTGATAGTTCATACTCATCAAGTAATTCACATAATTACATATTATTCAACAATAACCACAAAGCATAATATTTCATGATAATAATCAGCGTCATATCATATAAACAACATTAAATTGCTTAAAATGACAATTATGTTACTACATTTACACATGAACTTACCTCGTATGCGAAAATGGCTACTTTTACCATTTCGTCCACAACTTGGTATTTTCCCCATTTTAGCCCGAATTTCAGTTTTCCTTGCTCTATCATTTAAAATATAGTCTAATTAGGACTCACATTATTCAAATTGACCCAAAATCATATTTTGGAAATTTTACAATTTTGCCCCTAAACTTTTGCATATTTACACTTTTGCCCCTAGGCTCGGGAATTAAACTTCAACCTATTTTCTTATGTTTTATGACATGCTAATCATTTTTCCCTTCTATGGCAACATCAAATTCTCACTCTAACATGTACTTATGACTATTAGGTATTTTTACCGATTAAGCCTTTTTGCTAGTTTTCGCTTAAAACCGAGTAGCACAAGTTGTCTAACATAATTTAAAACCTCATATTCTATCATAAAACACCAAAATACACAAATTTCACCTATGGGTATTTTTCCAAATATAAACCCTAGGTTAAATTATTGCTAGCATAAGCTTAATCGAGCTACCGGGACTCCAAAAAACGTAAAAATCATTAAAAACGAGGCTAGAACGGACTTACAATCGAGCTTGGAAGCTTGAAAAACCCTAGCCATGGTTTCTCCTTGCTATATTCGGCCATGGGGTTGAAGATGAGCCAAATTGGCTTTTAATTTTGTATTTTAATTCATTTTACCCCTAAATGACCAAAATGCCCTTACTACTAAACTTTCCAAAAATTCCTTCCATGTCCTAATTTTGTCCATGAACTTAAAATTGGTCAAATTTCTATTTAAGACCTCCTCATTAATATTCCAAAACAATTTCATACTAAAAACTTCTAGAATGCAAGTTTTGCAACTTATTTGATTTAGTCCCTACTTTCAATTTAAGCACTTTAGGCATAGAATTTCATCACGAAATTTTCACACAATCATGCAATCATATCATAGACCTTAAAATAATCATAAAATAATTATTTCTATCTCGGATTTTTTGGTCACGAAACCACTATTCCGACTAGGCCCAAAATCAGGATATTACAGTTTTGGCATGTATTTGGCTAAGTAAATGGTAGCGATTTGAGAACTAGAATAGATGAAATTATAATGGTATGAATTTGGTTGATGATTTTGGCTGCCTAATTGTATAATGAAACGGTACCATTTTGCCTTGTATAGATACTTTGAAGTTGGGGTGGTAAATTGGCCTTGCGGATGGCCTATTTTTGTCCACACAAGCGTGTGTTCAGCCATGTGTGACACACGATCATTTTATGCAACCGTGTGTCTCCTGGTGTTAAAATTGAATTGAAGTCAGTATGCTCCACACGATTTCACACACGGGCGTGTGATTGGCCGTGTAGTACAAGTCAATATACCCCCTAATTGGCACACGGGCTTGTGACTTGGCGGTGTTGCATAAGTCAGTATACCCTCCAGTTTTCAGACGGCCTGGCACACGGCGTGTCCTCGGCCGTGTGATACAAGTCAGTAGGTATGCCCTGTTTTCACACAGCCTAAGACATGGGCGTGTCTGGAGCCGTGTGAGGCACACGGCCTATTCACACGAATGTGTGACTCTTGTATGATTGAAATTTTTCTAAGTTTCCAAAAATTTTCGTATGTTATCGGTTTAGTCCCGAACCACTTCTAAAGCATGTTTAAGGCTCATAGGCCCTTATAAGGGACATTGTGATTGTGTTGAATGATTTATGAGAATGAATGCTTTATGTTTGATAAATGTATGCTATATGTTGTGAAATGATCGGTAATACCTCGTAATGCTATTCCAGCGATGGATAATGGTTAGGGGTGTTACAATAAGCCATATATTTATATAAACCTACACTTGGTTCAAACATACCAAAACAAGCCAAGTCTCGTGGCTATAT